>NW_027527932.1:6695841-6823540 GCF_008692635.1 Crocuta crocuta
TATATATGTATGCATTTATACATTATTTTTGTGTAACTTGCTATATCTTCAAAGAGAAATCTGAAACATTCTATAGCAGTGTTATTAGAATGTTATTCTACGACATTCGAATGAATTCAGCTTCACCATTGTAAATACTGAGAGTTAGATAGTCCTGCGTCAATATCCGTGTGGAATTGTACTGACAACATAGACTTTGCACTTTAAATTGATACCCTCTTTGCGAGATGAGGAACCTAGCCCCAACCTTGCTACATGTGGAGTTTAAGAGCAGAGGATTTGGAAGTGGGAAGAATTCTCCACCTACCCAAAAGTTGAGAGTTGCAGGAGGGCTTAGTTACTCTGTGTCAGAAGCAACAGAGCTACTTCCAGGAGTGATTCTTGTGGCCCAGAAGAACCACGGAGGCTCTGGGACCCGCTGGCAGACCCACATAAAGTGCCCAGCAAGTGCTTACAGAAGGGTTATATATGGAAATAGCTTTTCCACATTCTGTCAGGAAATAGAATATGAGAGAGATAACTTTTTTGATAGTAAAACCACAAGGGTAGGTCAACTGACCAACTATTCAAACAATTTTTTTGACATCTTTAGATTCAAGATTAAGGGTGCCCCAAATCTGTATTTACAATCCTGCTACTGTTCTGAAACTTCAGTTGTTGATATTTTCTAATACTTGCATTGGCTTCTAAGATGCTTCACATATGCTTTTCACTCCTGCCTTGCCTGAGATCTTGTTGGGTAAAGAAGAGCATCACCTTGCTTTATACTCAAGAGAATATAGAGAATGTAAGTCAAAAGGACTTACTTGGTTAAAACATCTTTTTTCCTAAAGGAAAATGTGGTATATTATTAAAACTAGTATGATTTAGGAGCGGCTGGGTGGCTCAGTCAGTTAAGCATCCGACTTCAGCTCAGATCATGATTTCTCAGTTTGTGAGTTCAAGCCCCGCATCAGGCTCTGTGCTGACAGCTTGGAGCCTGGAGGCTGCTTCGGATTCTGTGTCTCCCTCTCTCTCTGCCCCTCTCCTGCTCATGTCTGTCTCTCTCTGTCTCTCAAAAATGAATAAACATTAAAAAAATTAACAACAAATAAAACTAGTATGATTTAATCTATCGCTTGATTTGTGCCAAGACTGATGTCTAATTTAAACAGTTGGATCTGTTCTCAAAGAGATCATAAGCTAAGTAAGCAAGGCATCCGGGATAAATGCTATGCAAGAAGAGGAAAAGACTTTCTGCTTCACCCAATGAAAGCATGGGCAAAATATCTGCCCAACACATCATGTAAGTGCCACATGCACTAGCGAGGATTTTATGTTTGTCTGAGAAATAGATGGATGCTTATTGTAACACTAATCTCTCTGTTTCGTCATTCAGCTCTCTGACACCTATCTTGAAAATGGTGTGTGTGGATTAAGGCACACATTTCTATTCTTCCTATAATGAAGGTAACACTGATACCCTGTGTCTAGTTATAAAGAATAACAAGGCAATAAGGAGTCTGTGTATCTATTCTTCTTTGTGACAGGGAGTGATTTATAGCAACATGGCTTGCTGAGCGTATGCTCCATCTAACAAGGGTAGTTATTATTTAAGTGAACCATGCTAGATCACATTCCAAGGGAAGTTTTGAAAACTTTAATTAAATTCAATAGAATGATTCTTATTTCCATTTCTACTTTACTGGTTTGTATGTCTGCTAGTCCCACACAGTAAAAGGCTGTAAGACTTGAATGAATTTTACTATTGAAATTTGTCATTCAAAATATCGGATACTTTGTAATTGTTTCTTTTTCCTTTTTTCTCCATTTCTTTTTGTCACCATTTTCTTTACATTTTGATTAGTGTCTTGTTTATTTCTTCATTTGAGGTTACAGTTGGGGCACCTGGGTGGCTCATTTGGTTAAGCGTCTGACTTTGGCTCAGGTCATGACCTCATGGTTTGTGAGTTCCAGACCTGTGTAGAAACTCTGTGCTGACAGCTCAGAACCTGGAGCCTGCTTCGGATTCTGTCTCCCTCTCGCTGTGCCCCTCCCCTGCTCATGCTCTCTCTCTCCCAAAAATAAATAAACATTAAAAAAAAGTTACAGTCCCATTTCCAAAGAGCTTATGGAGAAATTTTTTCAACAGAGTCTTGATTTTAAGGAAATACTGGGTGGGGATAATCACAACTGGGAAACTACAGTGGTAACATGGAAAGCAATCATCGATGCTGTTTGGACAGGATGTTGATGCTTACACAAAGTCCTTGAAGTCTCACGATCTCATTTAATTCAAGTGGACTTAAATACTCCATTGTATTTATTTTTAGTTTTTTTTTATGTGTTTTATTTATTTCTGAGAGAGAGATTGAGAGAGAGAGACAGTGTGAGCAGGGGAGAGTCAGACAGAGAGGGAGACACAGAATCTGAAACAGGCTCCAGGCTCTGACCTGTCAGCACAGAGCCAGATGCGGGGCTCGAACCCACGAACCGTGAGATCCTGACCTGAGCCGAAGCCGGACGCTTAACCGGCTGAGCCACCCAGGCGCCCCTCCTCCATTGTGTTTTAAATGGTCTCGTCTTGGTGTCTGTAATTTCAAGTTGTTTTTCACTAATTGATAAAATTGGAAACAAGCGTACTGTAAAAACAATTCTGAGCCGTTTACAACGCAAATCACCACGTGATTATTTCTCTTTCCTGCCAAGTGACGTGGATGGCTCTGTCACCTGGGGCGTGCAGCAGATAAAAGAATCCTTTGGGGATCACCATACGCTTTCCCTCCCCTGTTGGCGACGCGCACGACAGCAACAGAGACGCCGCTGTCCGAGGTTCTGCACGCAAAGCTTCCCCCGAACCTCGGGGCAGGCCGCACACCCAGCATCAAAGCCGGCCCACGGCTCCTCCTGGTCTTTGCAAGCAAATGCCAGTGGCTGGTACAGCTCATTGGACAACAACCAAATTTGCTTTAAGAGCAAATAGAATACAGGAGAAAGAAACCTAATCGGTATATTGTTATTTTGACACGTTTAGTTACCTTTTGGAAAATGCCCTCCTCATTTTCAGCTTGACATGATCTCAGCATCCAGTAGAAGACCGGGGAGTTTTCATCCCGTTGACAGGACTCCATTAATAAAACAACAATCTTTTGTGTATAGTAATCTTTAATCTTATTTTGTCACCTACTTCTCGGTAGCATTTCCACTCGTTTTACAGTATAATTTATGGCACTAGAACAACTCCTGCCCTGGAAAAGGTCACTCTGTCAAGGTTTACTTGTCTTTGAAGAAAAGTAATAGAGCATTATTTATGAAGCGAAGAATGCACTTCACTACTTTAATCAATCAGGAAGATGCCTGTATTATTGTATCTTTTGCCACAACCCCCCCCCAAAAAAAAACAAAAAACATAGGCAAAGGATACGCCAATCGTGCTTTCTCTTTTATGTTGCAAAAGGCCTCTTACCTTTTATGTTTCTTCTGCTTTTGTGTTTATAACACTACGGAAATAACAAGGCTGATGATGTCTGATATCTGGGAACGATTTGTAAATTATATGCAAGGGGTTAATCTTCTGTAAAGATCATAGAACCTCTGGACAGATTAGCCAGCTATCTGAAGTGCACATCATGTGAAATTCATCTGATAAAACGGAAGGGGATTTGCAATTAAAGGCTTTGTGGATAAAGAAGAAGTCGAAGAGGTTTGAAACTGTCTTAGAGAGTGATCAGCAAAACAAAAGCAATTACTGTGTTTTTGTACAGAAGATCCCCAAACATAACCACAGTTGGTCCCCATATGTTTCTAGAAACCACCACAGGCACAAATTAGAGCATGCTGTGTGGGGAAATGAATTGGTAGTTCATTAGAGAAAACAGTTACGGTTGGAATAAATATCTCCAATAAGGATTTAATTTAAGTTACAAAGGATGATGGGTGTGAATTAAATACCAGTAGATAGCAATGTCATCTTAAGAGTTTAAAAAGTATGCTAAAATATATTTAATTACAAAAAGTTTAAATATAGATCCATGCATTCTTGGTAATATAATGATATATTATAATATATTGGTAATGTAATGTAATAATATAATATAATTAATATAATATAATATAATATATGGGGACAAATNACTCTTTAGAACTTAATAGAAAAAAAAACTACAGAACTGGTAAATGACATTAGTGTTCAAAATCTATGTTTTTTTATTAAAAAATGTTTCAAATCTTTATTTTTGAGAGAGGGTAACAGAATGCGAGCAGGGGGAGGAACAGAGAGAGAGGGAGACACAGAATCTGAAGCAGCTCCAGGCTCCGAGCTGTCAGCACACAGTCCGATGTGGGGCTCGAACTCATCAACCACAAGATGATGGTTCCGAGCATCCAAGGTTGGATGCTTAACCGACTGAGCCACCCAGACATCCCAAAATATATGTTTTTTAAATGTCACATTAACCAAAGCGCCAAATAGGGTGTTGAGGTGTTAGAGTAATTTCCAAGTAGATTTAGATCATGGGGTCATATAACCTTAAATTATTAGTTTATTTACACCCACCAGAAAGTTTTGAAGTGGTATATATTCAATTAGGACTCTAACCACTTGAAAGAAAAACAACTGATTAAGACACTCAATAGTTTAAAAAATAGCTCCCATCCCTTAAAATGATGATAACATTTGTTCCATTACCAAATGAGTAAACTGGAATTTCAGGTATTTATTTATTTACTTACTTACTTCTTTATTTATTATTTTAGAGAGCACACTCATGAGCGAGGGAGAGGGTCAGAGTGAGTGAGAGAGAGAGATGAGACTCTTAAGCAGGCTCCATGCTCAGCACGGAGCCTGATGTGGGCTCGATCCCATGATGATCATGACCTAAGCTAAAATCAACAGTCAGATGCTCAGCCAACTGACTGAGCCACCCAGGTGTCCCAGGTATTCAAAAATTTTATAGTGATTTGAAAACATTGCCTTTACATACAATTAGATATTTTGATTTCCAGAGCAGGGATAATACAAAAGCTCTTTTAAGGCTCAAGGAGGAATGAACCTTGCAGTTGCACCTGATCTGTAGATGAAACAGAAGAAAAGGACAGGAAAGGTGAGACGTCTTCTTTAAAGTACAAGGCTGGTCATTTAAAATGGCATCTGGTCCCCTCCATGCCATAAATTCTCCCAGTTTCCCAATAAAATATTTAAGAAGAAATGAAGACATCGGATAAAAATATGACAATTCACAATGTCAAAAATATAAGGCTGACCGTTTTCTAGTTTTTGAGGAATCTCCATACTGTCTTCCATAGTAGCTACACCAATTTATTAAAAATAGACCTAAAATATGATTCGCAATTTTGCTTCTGGGTGTACATCAGAAAAAAATGAAAACACCAATCCAAAGAGGTATTTGCAACCCTGTGTTCACTGAAGCATTATTTACAATGGCCAAGATATGGAAGCAACTTAAGTGTCAACTAAGATGAATGGATAAAGAAGATGTGGTACACAAACACGCACACATACACATACACAAATGTTACTCAAAGATAAAAAGGGATGAAATCTTGTCATTCGCAACAACATGATTGTACCTAAAGTATATCATGCTAAGTGAAAGAAGTCAGAGACAGAAAGGCAAATACCATATGATTTCACTTACATGTGAAATCTAAAAAACAAAACAAATGAAACAAGACAGAAACAGACTCATAGATGCCATTGGTTATGAGAGGAGGAAAGGATTGAGGGGTTGACATAGGTGAAGGGGATTGAAAGGTACCAGGTATAAAATAGGTAAGTCATGAGGACATAATGTACAGCATGTAGTATATAGTCAGTAATATGGTCATAACTTTATATGGTGATAGAAGGTAATTAGACTTATTGTGGGGACCATTTCTTAATGTATAAAAATATCAAATCACTATGATATACACCTGAAAATAATGAGATATGGCATACCAATTATACTTCAATAAAATATATATAAGGCTGACTGTTGTCAGAGTCTGAGAAGACATAGGATAAAGTGGAATTATAAATAGATAAAGTAGGAGACGATACCTAAAATAGTGTATGCTGCTCACTGGAAAGAGAATTCAAGTATACACACTCCTTTCCAAAGGAGGATATATCACAACGACTTCTCCATGGCTGTTCACTGGCGTATCAATCCTTGGCTAAGTTTCTGCCATGCATGTGCAATTGTTGTGTGTCACATCCTTTTGATATCACTTCCATATTAAAATTCTTTTTGTCATTTGCCATTTTGGATCTTGCAATTTTCATAAAGCAGCAGGGAAGGGAAAAACTGACAGTGATTCCATATACTAGAAACTACAAAGTGACAAGGAGGAAAGACATAGGAGTGGGAAAGAGATAGCAGAGCCCTAAGAGCTAGGTACGTAGATCAAAAATGTTATTGCATGCCACCATGTAAGAGTGTCAGAGAAATGGGATGAAGGTTAGAGTGAGCACCATTTGACACAGCAAATCAGTCTGGAGCACTGGGTAAGATTACGGGCTCAGAAGCAGATTGTTGAGTCGATGACGATTCTACCGTTTAATTAATTTCTAAGTCTCAGTTTCCCCATCTGGAAAATAAGAGATGGCAACAGGACCATCTTCAGAGGAGTTACAATGAGCATTCATTAAAGAATCACGTACACCAGGTAACTGCCTGGCATGCAGTGAACACTCAAACACATGAATTATTTTGATCTTCTTGGTTGCCCAGGAAAACTGTGTATTTGAGGCAATCGAGTACAAGAAAAGCTAGAGCACAATCTGTAGGGAATGACTGTTTTCTGCTGAGGAGAGAAACTACCATAATCCTTGGGCAGGAGAGAATTTGGTGCTTTTTCGACAATCATAGCACGTTCTCTTTAATTCTTGTCTGAGGGACTTCTGGGGAAGTCCACACTGACTCTAGTTGTCAACACCGTCCCTGGCTAGAGGGCACCTGGGTGGCTCAGCTGGTTAAGAATCCGACTTCCACTCAAGTCATGATCTCACAGTTCATGGGTTCGAGCTCCACATCAGGCTCTGTGTTGACAACTCAGAGCCTGGAGCTTGCTTTGGATTCTGTGTCTCCCTCTCTCTCTGCCTCTCCCCAGCTCATGTTCTATCTCTGTCTCTCTCAAAAATAAATAAACATTAAATAAAAAGATTTGTAAAGAGAAGAGAATGACAGCATGAAGCCTGTTTAAAAAAACAACAAATTTTGGCATGAATTGAACATGACTTCAAAGCCAATGGCAGAGGCTAGTATATGCACTTTGATATGCCTCACGGTCATTTCTAATGAAAAAATACCTACTAAAGATAGACATACAGATCACCTAAGCAGATATTCCTAATTAAAATGTCTACTAAAAGAGGGGCGCCTGGGTGGCTTAGTCGGTTAAGCGTCTGACTGTCGCTTAGGTCATGATCTCGCGGTTCGTGGGTTCGAGCCCCGCGTCGGGCTCTGTGCTGACTGCCAGCTCAGAGTCTGGAGCCTGTTTCAGTCTGTGACTCCCTCTCTCTCTGACCCTCCCCTGCTCACGCTGTCTCTCTCTCTCTCTCCTAGAAATAAATAAAACATTAAAAAAAATATATATATATATAAAAAAATAAAATGTCTACCAAAAGAGACATTTGGGTGATACACATAAAGAAACAGAAATCATGGGTTTTTGTAATTTTACTTTTCTTTTGTAAAATTTGGTGCTACATGACAGTATCTTTTATTCAAGAATTTTATACATAGCTAAGTTGTATATTAAGGCCACAAAAAATATTTGGAGATATATTGAATTCCAAAAAGAAATTGTCACAAAAAATTACAGAGAAGAATATTCCAGTTAAAGGAGAGTTGAATAAAAATCAAGAACTCAAAAATTGTGAAGGTATAACATAAAAAGATACAGCTGATATGAAACCATTCAGAATATAGTTATGCAGATAATTGTTTTAAATTGAATTGTTCAGGGGAGCCTGACTTTAGCTTAGGATCATGATCTCACAGTTGGTCAGTTCAAGCCCTGCGTCAGGCTCTGTGCTGACAGCTCAGAGCCTGGAGCCTCCTTTGGATTCTGTCTCCCTTTCTGCCCCTCTCCAGTTCATACTCTGTCTCTCTCTCTCTCTCTCAAAAATAGACAAACCTTAAAAAATATATATGTATATAAATTCAATTGTTTAAGTAATTATTTTATACAATCTGGCTATGAAATTGAATGAAAATATTAAAAATTATTATTGAAAGAACAAAGATATAATGTAAAATTATTGCTAAACAAACCTAGTGGATCAAAATTTCAGATTGTACTAACAAATACTGAAATTTAGAGAATGAGTACAAGTGAGTTATATTTACAGTCTTACATGACAGAAATTAACATATGGAATTTTATTTCTGTTATCTTTTTTTTTTTTAATTTATTTCTAGGAGAGAGAGAGAGAGACAGCATGAGCAGGGGAGGGTCAGAGAGAGAGGGAGTCACAGACCGAAACAGGCTCCAGGCTCTGAGCTGGCAGTCAGCACAAAGCCCGACGCGGGGCTCGAACCCACGAACCGCGAGACCATGACCTAAGCGAAAGTCGGACGCTTAACCGACTAAGCCACCCAGGCGCCCCGATTTCTGTTATCTTTTAAAATCAGCAATAAAGGGGCACTTGGGTGGCTCAGTCATTTGAGCACCTGACTTCGGCTCAGGTTATGGTCTCACAGGTTCGTGAGTTCGAGCCCTGAATCAGGCTTTCTGCTGTCAGCACAGAGCCCGCTTCACATCTTCTGTCCCCTCCTCTCTTTTACTCTCCCCTGCTCATGCTCTCTCTCTCTGTCAAAACAATAAATAAACATTAAAAATAAAATTAGTAATATATAAGTTCCAAATCCTGGAAAAATAAAAACCACTAGTTTTATAGTGCCTGATATGTGATAAGAACTCTAGTTTTTTGTTGCTTCAGTGAAGACTGCACATGTCTTCTTGAAAATGAGCATGAATGTAAGAATATTACCTAGCAAAAGAGAAAATCTCTTAGTAATTGTATTTGAGATCATTACACTTCCTTTTAGCTTTGACAGATAATGCATAAAGAAAAAAGTAGGGATATTAAGGAATTGGATAATAAGTTAAAGACATCAAACTAATAAAGATAAAATTTTATATCACATACAGACAGATATACTTTTCTTTCAACTGAAAACGGCCTCCAGTTACTGGAGTGTACTAAAAGCTACAATAATTAAACAAACTGCTGATATCATAATAGATCAGTGGGTTATGTGTGTATATTTAGAAATACAGTAGTAAATATGATACAGTTACGATATCAATAAAGAATCAGTTATAAACATTACATAATACTTTTTGTAAAATGGGCCATTGGGGGAAGAAGTCAGATGAAGTCTTTGCCTTACAACCTACAACCAATTAGATTTAAAAACAAAATTAAGAGGAAAAAAAAAAACCTAGAAGAAAGTAGGCATGAAAGTTTACTACCTTCCCGGGAAAGGACTTGGTATACCTTCATAGCAATGAAGAAATTACACTTAAAAATACTGATAGAATGTCCTTTAAAACCTCAGGGTGACCTGGGCATTGTAAATCAACATAAAAATCTTGTAAGTGACAAACTGAGTATTTNTTGTAATACATATTTATTATATATTATATTTCATTTTATTTATGTTAATATTTATTAAGTTGTATTTATTCTTATTTCTTTAATGGAAATATATCTTATGAATAATTAAGACAAACTTTAAATCCTCAGTTTTAAAAATAGATGAGTCATGAACAGTTTACAAAATAAGAAATATAAATATGGAAACAAGCATGCCACAATGTTCAGCCTCACATGATTCCTCAAATTGATGCATGTATTAAAAAGTTATGGTACTTTTTCATCAAATTAGAATATTTCTTTTTAAATTTGAATAATCAGTGCTGATGTGGGAGCATGAAACCCAGGCTCTTGGGCATTGTTCCAGCAAAGTAAAGAAATATATTTCTAGAAAGTGATTTGACACCAGGTTTCAAAAGCCTGTAAGAAGCTCTTATTGCTTCACTCAGTAACCTTAATTACAGCTGTAGCAAAAATTCATGAAGCAAATTCATAATGTAATTGTTAAGTATGCATAATTTATATATTTATTAAATATATTTATATATTTACTTACTTAAAAATATTTTTAAATGTTTTTATTTTTTTAATATATTTACTTAGGGAGAAAAGATATTTCTCTAGAAAAAGAGAAAAGAAAATGATGGACTGAGGAAAAAAATGGAGAATTGTACTAAATATAGAATTGACTATTCCATACTAGAAAGAGAAACTTGTGTTTTCCTAGGTAGAACTCTACCTAGGGTAGGTAGAGTTATCCAGCCCTAGGGCCAAGTTAATCTGATGTTTTGAAGTTATCACAAACAAATGTATTTGGATATAACTGGATCCCATGAGAAAAACAGCCTATTACTCCAAGAGTCAGAGTGAGGGTAAAGGGAACATGTAGCCAGGACATGGCAGAGACATTTGATTAGTCCTAAAGTACAACCTCAGTCAAGGTCTCCTGAAACCAGATTCACGGGAGAGTAAGTAGCAGGAGCCCCTGGTGAGCCATGTTGCAAATCTTCTCAAAAAACTATGAGCAAAGTGAATTCAACACTACGTTGAAAGGATCCTATATCGTGATCAAGTGGGATTTGTCCCAGGGAGGCAAGCGTGGTTCAACACATGCAAACGTGATACATCACATTACTAAAATGAAAGCCAAAAATCACGACCGCTTCTATAGATGCGGAAGAAACATTTGCAAAACCCAACATTCTTTCATGATAAAAACTCTCAACAACTTGGTTATAGAAGTTGGTACCTCAATATAATAAAGACCGTGTGTACAAGCTAACATCCTACTCAATGGTGAAAAGCTGGAAGCTTTTTCTCTAAGATTAGGAACAAGACAAGGGTATCCACCCTCACCACTTTTATCTAACATAGTTTTGAAGTCCAAGTCAAGAGCAATTAGGCAGGAAAAAACAATAGAGTCATTCAAATAGGACAGGAAGAAGGGAAATTGTCTGTTTGCAGTGACATGATATTTTCTATAGAAAACCATGTAGAATCCACCAAAAAAATAGTGAGAACTAATAATTCAGTAAAGTTGCAGGATACAAATCAATATACAAAAATCAGTTGTCTTTCTGTGTACTAACAATGAACTAACAGAGGGAAGAATTAAGAAAAAAATTTCCATTTATAAGAGCGTCAAAACCAATAAAATACTTAGGAATAAATTTTAACAAACGATAAAAATATGTACAATAAAACTATGAGACATTAAGGAAAGAAATGGAAGAAGACACCAATTAGTGGAAAGATATTCTGTGCTCAGAATTGGAGGAATTAATTCTGTTAAAATGTCCATACTGCTCTAACCAATCTACAGATTCAGTGACATCCCTGTTCACACTTCAGTGACATCTTTCACAGAAATAGAAAAGAAATCCTAAAATTTATATGAAACCACCAAAGACTTTGAATAGTCAATGCAATCTTTAAAAAAAGAAGTTTTTTGAGTATAGTTGACACACAATGTTAGTTTCAAGTACAAGTGATTCCACAAGTCTATCCGTTATGCTATGCTGACCACAATTGTAGCTACCATCTGTCACCATACAATGTTATTACAATATCTCTGACTATAATCCCTATGGTGTACCTTTCACCTCTGTAATGTATTCATTCTATAACTGGGAGCCTGTGTCTCCCACCTCTCTTCACCCATTTTGCCCATCCCTTCCACCCTCTTCCCCTCCGGCAATTATCAGTTTGTTCTCTGTATTTATGGGTCTGATTCTGCTTTCTGTTTGTTTGCTTATTTGTTTTTTTAAATGTTTATTTATATTTGAGAGAGAGGCAGAGTGCGAGCAGGGGAGGGGCAGAGAGAGAGGGAGATACAGAATCTGAAACTGGCTCCAGGCTCTGAGCTGTCAGCACAGAGCCTGAAGTGGGGCTTGAACCCATGAACCGTGAGACCATGACCTGAGCCAAAGTCAGATTTTTAACTCACTGAGCCACCCAGGAGCCCCTATTTATTTGTGTTTTCTAGATTCCTCACATGAGTGAAATCATACAGTATTTGTTTAGTCAAAGCGATCTTAAAATGGGATAAAACTGGAGGCATCACACTTTCTAATTTCAAAGCTATAATCAAAACCATAATGATATTGGCATAAAGTCAGACACATAGATCAATAGAACAGAAAAGAGAGCTCAGGAATAAACCCACATATCTCTGGTCAATTAATTTATGACAAAGGAGCTAAGAATATGTAATGGGGAAAAGATAATATCTTCAAAAAATGGTGCTGGGAAGACTGAATATCTACATTCAAAAAGTTAAACTGAGCCCTTATCTTACACTATATTAAAAAATGAACTCAAAATGGATTCAAGCCTTGAACGTAGGACCTGAAACAGTAAAACTCCTAGAAGAAAACATAAGGGGTAAACTCTTTGAAATTGGTCTTGGCAGTGATTTTTTGGATTTGACACTGAAAACAAGTCAACAAAAGCAAAGCTTAACAAGTAGGACCACATCAAACTAGAAGCTTCTGCACAGCAAGAAGACACCATCAACAGAAAGAAAAAGCAATCCACAGAATGGGCGAAAATAGTTGCAAACTACTTGTTGATAAGGGGTTAGTTAATATCCAAAATATACGAGAAACTCAATTGACAAACAAGCACATTAGCAAAAAAAAAGAAAAGAAAAAGAAAAAAACAGCAACAATAAACCCAGCAACTAATTCAATTAAAAAGTAGGCAAAGAACCTCCAAAGAAAACATAGAGATGGCCAGCAGATATACTGAAAGGTGTTCAACACCACTAATCATTGGGGAGATGCGAATCAAAACCATAAGATACCATTTCACCTCTGTTAGCAGGCCTGTAAAGACTAGACTAATGTTGGCAAGGTTATGGAGCAAAGGGAAACCTTGTGCATTCTTGGTGTGAATGTAACTGGTACTGATGCTATGGAAAATACGTGGAGGTTCCTCAAGACATTAAAAATAGAACTACCAAATCAACCAGCAATCCCATATCTTGACATATGTCCCCCAAACTCCAAAATCTCTGTCTGAAGAAGTATCTGTATTCCCATGTTCATTACAGCATTATTTACAGCAGCCAAGGTATGGAAACAAGCTAAGAGTCCATTGATGGGTGAGATATATATGTATCTCCAGCTAAATGAAGTAAGCAGGAGAGAGAAAGACAAATCCTACATGGTATCACTTATGTGTGGAATTTTTTAAAAAGTCAAATTCATAGTAACAGAGCACAGTGGTGGTTGCCAGGGACCAGGGCGTTGGGGGGGGGGGGGGGGGGGAGGGAGGAGACAGGCAAATTGGAAGAGGCTGGAAAAAGGTACAAACTTTCTCTAAGATGAATAAGGCCTGAGGATCTAATGTGTACCGTGTTGACAATAGTTGATAATCCTGTACTGTATAATTAAAATTTGTTGAAAGTGTAGAACTTCACTGTTTTCACCACAAACAGGTAAATAGGTGAGGTGATGAATGTGTTAATCGACTTGATGGTGGAAATCTTTTCCCCAATGTAATAAATAGACATATATGCATAATCATGCTGTACACTTGAATTTTCTTACAGTTTTATTTGTTAATTAAATCTCAAAAAAGCTGGGAGGGAAAAAGAGTCCTTCCTGTTGACTTGCCTCACCTGGATATACAGTTCTTAGCGAACATTCTTCAACCCTTCACCTGTGCACTTGTACCTTGGGATTTGTTACCTTTGTGTGCTGATGTATAACAAGAGACAGTTTACACAGCGATTTAAGTGGAGTTCTAGAGCCACAATGACATGGGTTTTAATGCTGTTTCTGCAACTTAATAACTGCTATCTTAGGTAAGTTATCTGACTACTGACTTTCAGTTTCTTCAGCTGCAAAATGTGGATTTTGTGTGTATGTGTGTGTGTGCACGCATTAGTTGTCAAGGGTCTAACACCGTAAGCAGCGTTCGTTGATGGTAAGTGACGGCAGTATGTGCACACGTATGTATGTGTATATTGAAAGAGATTTCCTCCGTGACCAAACCCTAGCTGGGCATCCCTGAACCCTCTTCTCAACTAAGCTTCAACCTTGGCCTATAAAGACTTGAACAAACACTAACACCGTTTCTTTCTAACAGCTCAAGGCCACATCCCGAGGATGACAAGGGGCCTACCTAAGAAATCTCAAGCTGCCGAAAGAATTTGCTATTTGCCTAGATGTCGCCTGAAGATATAGCCTGTCTCCCAGTCTTGGTGGGAGGGGAGGAGTCAAATTCCAGGAAAAGCCCGTGAACAAACCCAGATGGGTTTCACATTGACCACACTTCCCTTCCTGCTTCTTGTAGATTTTCACTTCCCAGACTCCACAGAGCCTCCTCCCCACTTCCTCATTCTACCTTTAAAGGCCCAGTCACCTCTGTACAAATCAAAGTCAAGGTCAGCCTAAGCTGGGCTCTTCCCTGTTGTAGTAGCGCATAATTGATTAAAGTCTGTCTTTACCATTTTAACTAGCATCTGGCTTTGTTTTTCTTTGACAGTAGAATTACTCTGTCAAAAAAAAAAAAAAAAGGAGGGTAGAAATCCAATGTTTTAGGGCTGAGGTCTGGGATAGAAGCGACTACCCCTTCCTTCATATTTCACTGGAGGCGGGATGAGTAACCTGTAACCCCTTCAGAACCCTGTTACACGTTATAGTTCGAGTGCGACTGCTAAGTTCCCCAACTGATGGAAAGAGTTCACTTCAGAAAGGCTTTGTTACATAAGCATTTATATGACTTGATTAATCAAGACCATTTTTATTTCTCCAATGACTACATGATTCATCCACAATTAGGTACAAATTCTCAGGCTGTTTTGACATCACAGAGTATTTATTTTAACTTCCTCCTCCTACCCCCCACCCCTGGGTTACTATCTAAACCAGACACACTCACCAAAGGTTCCAAGGTTTTAAAAAATTTTCCAGAGAAGACTCAACCCCTCCTCTTAGGTTTTTAAGATCGCTCATTCTTAAGTTCATAATTAATCTGGTTCTCTGTGTAAATGTTTTGGTTTAATCATCCCTCCGTTTTTAACCTGTAGAAATAAACTCATGTTCAACTAACATTTATTAGATGTTTGGCATAAAAAATTATTCATTGAGCTTTTATAATAACCACAGAAAGTAGGTCTCATTATACAACCAGAAAAATGAAACTCGGAGCAAGTGATTATGAGCTATTTAAGGAGAGAGCGGGGACTTGGGTGGAGGTATCATGATTCCTCAGGTGCCCTCTCATCCAAAGTTGTTGATACAGCATCTAAATGCTAGTTTCCGTTCCTACCCCCTTGCTAGACACTGTAATCATCAGGGAGGGCGCATCGCTGTGTCCAGGCGTGGCTGCAGAAACCTGCGAAGGATTCCTAGTCCAGTTCTTCCAGGTGCATAGAACTGACACGAAAGCTTACATCTATTTGTCATCTCTGATGTGGCAGAATATAATTATAAACTCACAATCCTTTAATAACTCAACATGTTTTCTTCATGGGACATGAAGAGTCATGGAAGTGATTTGTATCTCTTTCATATGAAAGGGTCCCGAACAGAACTGTTTCTTAATGTTTTGAGTCAACTTCGCATACAATGTTACATTAGTTTCAGGTGTACAACATAGTGATTCAACAAGTCTGTATGTTATGCTGTGCCCACTGCAAGCGTAGCTACCAGCTGTAGTCATACAAGGCTATTGTAATGTCATCAACTGTATTTGTTAGGCTGTACCTTTTATTCCCTTGACATATTCATTCCGTAACTGGAAGCCTATACCTCCCACTCCCCTTCACCCATTTTGCCCGTCTCTCTAACCCCTTTCCCTCTGGTAACTGTCATTTTTGTTCTCTGTACTTATAGATCTGATTCTACTTAAAATTTTTTTCCTTACTATTAATTTATTTTCAGAGAGAGAGAGAGAGCGCAAGTGGGGGTAGGAACAGAGAGAGAGGGAGACACAGAATCCGAAGCAGGGTCCAGTCTCTGAGCCGTCAGCACAGAGCCCTATGGGAGGCTCGAACCTATGAACTGCGAGATCACGACCTGAGCTGAAGTCAGACACTTAACAGACTGAGCCGTGAGTCCAAGTCCACTCACTTGGACTGAGCCAAGTGCCCCTGATTCTGCTTTTTGGTTGTTTGTTTACTCATTTGTTTCATTTCTTAAGATTCCACATATGAGTGAAATCTATGGTATTTGTCTTTCTAGAACTATTTTATACTATTCAAAACCTAAAAGAAATGCTCTATTTCAGAGTCCCTACACTTTTTAATGTTTGATCCCAAATTCATCCTGCTTGGTGATTTATGTTAAGCTCTGTGATTTTCTAAAATTCTGTTTCTTTTATGATTGCACAATATTATATTCCAATACCTAATGGGTTAGATACAATGGCCATTGAAATGATAAAGTACAGTTTCAAAAGAATGTGGCATATACGTTCATGCCCTTTTCTTTCTCAACTAGAAGGAACTGCTTTCGAATAGAAAATGGGAATACATTTTAAAGCCCATCAAATAGGAAGACACAGTATTCTAAGGAACAATAATTAAAGCTAAGGAGATTATAATGCAGCCGAGAATGGTTATATCACTTATTTGTGCACTGAAATTGAAATAATGCCATTCAAAATTCTATTGAAAATATGATTGCTAATATCAGAGATGGTATAAATGAAGCTAAATTTTAATGAGGAAAGAAAATGGAATGACTCCCAGCCTGTGTAATTTGTTCAATTCAGAGCTAAATATATTATCTAAAAATGTATAGAAACTGATACGCTCATCATTCTACAGCACTAAAATGTTAGTGGATTAGCAGAAAAGATTCATTGCTGCTACTGAAAAATGATGATCCTCTGTAGCAATAAGAAGAAGGTAGATAGTGTTTCTTTACAAAGGGCTAGTGTCTACTTTGAGTGTGAATTTCACACATGTTGGAATGTTAGAAGTTATACATATTCTTGATTTCTCATAAGTATTTGTGTTTAAAGAATACAATGACCAGCTAACTGAAGGCCAGAATTTCACCAAGATTTAAACCCATTTTATATTCCCTGAGAAATGTCTCGAACATTAAAAAATATCCTTGTTTGTCTGTTTAAATGAAATGCCAGGGAATTTAGAAATCAACCATTTGAAAAGAGACAGTGCAGAAGGAAGAAATAAGGTTCTAATTAAGAGACAAGATGCTTTTTCTTGTTGCTGACGTTTGTTACATAGTGTTAGTTAACACCTGTTTCTCTGTGTCAGCCATGGCCTGTGTTTACAGGTCTGAAGGGACAGCAAATGGCATCCCTAATGAAGGAATCTCCTCTGTTTATTTGCCTACAATTTTTAGAAGTCGCATTGCTAGTTAAAGGTCTTTGCCATGAGGCTTACGTCTTACTTGGGAAACATTGCTTCCTTGGGAAGTTGTGAAGATGTGGCGTCCATTGTTCCTTTCAGGTAACTTTCACCTGCCAGCACTTTTTGTAAGGAAATTGGAGAGGAATTTCTAGTCTACTAAAAGCATACCTAGTCCACTGCTTTTTACTTATCCCACAAAGTGCCCACTACAATTCCATGTGCATGTGTATACGTATGTATATGTATGTGTGTGTATGTGCATGCCTGTATAAGTATGTGTGTATATAAGCATAAAGTGTATACATATTTACCATACAATTCATTCATACAGTCATCATTCACAGGGTTTTGACAATAAATGTTTACTGTATGCTGTTTTGCTATCAGAAGTACAACACAGAGGAAGACTTGAGTCACATCACACTCAAATCAGGTACACCTGAATTAAACTGTTTACTCTGCTCCTTATTATCTGCGTAACCCCAGGAAACTGGTCTAAAATCTTCTTTATAAAATGGTGATAGTAGTTTGTAGCTCCTAAGTTGATATGAAAAATAAGTCATTGCTTTGTGAGCGAAGCAAGCAATAGTAAATAAATGACAGAGACACAGAAATGATTAGTATTTTATCTAGTAAAAACTCATTTCTTTTCTTTCATCATTAATTTCTCTTTCTCTCGACTGGATCATTCTCATTAACATACATTTTCCTATTATAGATAGATAGATAGATAGATAGATGATAGATAGATAGATAGATAGATTCAATATGATATAGATTGTATATGTGTGTATGTATGTGTGTGTGTATATATATATGTATGTGTGTGTGTGTGTGTGTGTATACAATCTTCCTTACTCCACTTCTCCATCCATGTAGATCCCCATTTCTCTGCTATTCTTTGCAACAAAACTCCATGAGTTGTTCTCTTCACTTCCTCTTCTCTTATTCTCCTTGGAAATCAACCAAATCAGGTCTTCTACCTCTCAACTCCACCAAAGTTGTTTCTACGAAGGTTACCAGTGGCTTTTATTTTGCCAGACCTGAGGTCAGTAGTCAATCCGTACCTTAACTGATTTTCAGCATCATTTGACCCACTTAATGTCTCTTTCTTTTTTGAAATGTTCTCTTTATAGATTTACTGGATTGCCTTACAAATAGATCCTGGATCTGGCTACCTCTCACCACCTTCTAACTGGCATCTCTTGAATGAATCATGTGTCTTCTAACTAGTCTTCCTGCCCTCGCGTCTTCACAACCAGGCAGTCCTTTTATTTGTATTATTTAAAAATTTATTTATTTATTAAAAATTTTTTAATGTTTATTTATTTTTGGGAGCTAGAGCACAAGCCAGATAGGGGCAGAGAGAGAGGGAGACACAGAATCAGAAACAGGCTCCAGGCTCTGAGCTGTCAGCACAGAGCTGGACACCCGGCTCAAACCCATGGACCATGAAATCATGACCTGAGCTGAAGTCACATGCTCAACTGACTAAGCCACCCCAAGTTTATTTATTTATTGAGAGAGAGAGAGAGAGAGACAGAGAGAGAGAGAGAGGCAGAGAGAGAGAGAGAGAGAATCTCGAGCAGGCTCCCCACAGCCAGCACAGAGCCCAAAGTGGGCCTGGAACTCACGAACTGTGAAATCATGACTTGAGTCCAATGCTTAACCACCTGAGCCACCCAGGCTCCCCAGAGCAGTTCTTTGAAATCCGTGCCAGCTCATCAGACTCCTTTGCTCAAAATCTTCCAATTGTTGCCTCTCTCTTTCTTTGATAAAAACCATAATGCCCACAACAGACAACAAGGCTAGCCGCCCAAAGCTTCTCTCCTCTCTGATTTTGTTTTTTATTGTGCTTTGAACAGAGTCAGCCACACTCGGGCTGGGAGATTTTCCGTATATTATTTCCTCTTCCCTGAGATGTCCACCGGGCTCATGCCCTCACCTTCTTCAGGTCTTTGCTCAGACGTTCTCTTCGTCTGAGAGCTTCATTTAAAATTGTCTTTTTCTCTACAGCACTTACCACCATCTCACATAGTACTTCCTTTACTTATGGGATTTATTATTGTCAGTTTCCTATACTAGAAATTAAGCTTCATGCAACAAATTGTTATTGTTGTTGTTGTTGATGTTGTTTTTGTTGTTGTTTTAACCAAATTTGTTATTGTTTCTAAAATGAGGTCCAGGTTTTGTGGGGCCTGGAACTCACACAACTTGAATAGCTCTTAAAAGCTTAAGATCAAGCATGAAAGTTGGTAATTATGTAAAGAGAGAAGAAAAATTACAACCACATTGTACTTTTTAAAAAGCTTACAAATGCAAATCCTATAAAATAAATATATTAAAAAATTAACTTCCCAAACTTTTTTCCTGTATGCTCTNACAATTTTGTGTTTCAATATCAATACAGAAAAACCAAAAATGAAAACCTCTAGGATGGTCGATTGAAATTTATTTTCTTGGGCACTTGGGTGGCTCAGTCGGTTAAGTGTCTGACGTGGGCTCAAGTCATGTCTCACAGTCCGTGGGTTCGAGCCCCACTTTGAGCTCTGTGCTGACAGCTCAGAGCCTAGAGCCTGCTTCCAAATCTGTGTCTCCCTCTATGTCTGCCCCACCCCGACTCATGCTGTCTCTGTCTCTCAAGAATGAATAAACGTTAAAAAATTTTTTTAAAGAAATTTATTTTCTATATAAGTTATATATTTACATATAAATATATGTTATATATTTATTAATTGAAGTGTAGTTGACACAATCTTACAGTAGTTTCGGGTGCACAACATAGTGATTTGAGAAGTTCATGTGCTTTGCTATGCTCACTGCAAGTGTAGCTACCTTCTGTCATCACGCAACACTGTTACAATACCATTGACTGTATCTTAGGAAAGTTACTCTTCTCTTTCATGTGCCCCTTCTGCTTGCAATTACCACTTGCGTATTTGGCATGACTAGGGGAAATTAGCTGTTAGTACCATGAGTAAATTTGATATCTTCGTTAGACAGAGATTGTAAATACATACTGGGCACTGTGGTCAGAACAATTTTAACGAACCATGTGCTCTGTTTTCAGGTGCTTTAAAATGTACACTGTAGCAAATTTTCTTTATTTTTCTTCTTCTTTTTGGCATTTGAACTTGTATTCTTTCCGAAGTTCTCTATGTATTTTTAATAGTCAATGCCCTGCCAAAGTGATACTTTTGCTATCAAGTTTTATAAAGTGTATAAAGTTTTCCTGAAGGTGGTATTTCTTTGAACAAGTTCCTAAAGTATTAATATGGTAGTTTTCATTTTAATGTTCAGGATTTAATTTTTATTTTCTGCTTTCTAAACTCATGACCTCATTAGCCAATAACCTTTTAAGAGCTTTGTTACAGTTGTGTGTGTGTGTGTGTGTAGTTACAGGCAAAGTTATGTAAATTTTTAGTATTGTTGTCAAATTTAGGGGAACCCATTAAAGTTTCATTCATATAGAAGCTTTCTGATTTAGAAGAATGCTTTGCATGCTAGCCTCTGGCTTTGTCCATTAGAAGCCTATTTTTCCTCCTCTCTGCACATGTTTCCGGTGCGGAGAGGCCACAGACAATTTTAGACCATGAAACAAGCTCTGCCTGGGTGACTAACGTAGTGGACGACTTGTGTATTCCTGGGAGAAATAGCCACCTCCAGATGGCCAACAATAGTGTACCTATACTTGGAAATAACTGCAAATCACGAAAATACATTCCACCTAGACACCAACTAAATGTATCCCCAACTAAGTTTCCCATTGACGAATCACAAACCACCCACAGCTCTTATAACACCATCATCCAAGAGGACCAGGGTTATGTAAGTAGGAAAATCAGAGTGGTGAGAAACAGTGGTCTGAACCAATCATTGCCATAATATCTTATTTAAATAAATTTTACAAAAGCAAAGGATCCCGCGTGGCCTTGGGAGGGACTTCTGCAAATGGGTGGCAGACAAGGTTAAGCTTCATTGGCTTCACAGTGAACCTTCCTCTGCCTCAATGCTCAGAAACACACCAGACACATAGGAGCCCAATGGGGATTCATGAACTAAATTGTTCATCACATGGATTTTCCCATATTGGTAGGGTTTCTAGGTAAAACATATGATACCAGTTAAATGTGAATTTAAGAGAAATAAACAGTTTTTAGCTTAGAGCATCTTCATGCAGTATTTGGGATAAAATTCTACTAAATTTTTTCCCTTTATCTGTCTGAAGTTCAAATTGAACTGGTGTAGTGTCTCTTTATTGGCTAAATCTGGCAATCGATCAGGTTTTAAAGAGATATGCCGAACACCCAGGTAAGATAAAAATTTACCTGTAGCCTGTATTTTTGTTTTGTTTGTTTTTAACAGACTCTTTTTTCTTTTTATTTATTTTGAGAGAGGGAGAGAAAGAGAGAGAGAATGAGAGCTTGAATGGGGGAGGAGCAGAGAGAGAGAGAGGATAGAGAGAATGCCAAGCAGGGCTTGGGCCCCCAATGCAGGGACAGGGACATGAGTCAAAATCAAGAGTCAGATGCTCAACCAGCTAAGCCACCCGGGTGCCCTTGCCGTTTGATTTTAAAGTCACTCTATTTTGTGCATTTAAATACTATATCAACTGGAATTTATTTTGATAATTAATAGAAGGTGCGGCTCCCATGTGATGTTGAAGATTCTGAATATTTCACCTAAATGGTTCCTTATTACATTGCATGCCCCTTGCCGACAGGAATATCTCACCTGGGGTCATTGGAGGACTCAGAGGTGCTGAAGAAGTCTGTCTGCACTGGATGCTAGGTGATGCGTCTATAGGGAATCTATAAGCAGTAACACCAGCGACCGAAAGCCACTCAGCTCTTAATATCATCACATATACCATGCACGGTGTCAGCAATGAACTTGGGCGCACAGTAATTTGGCCTTGGGCCCACAGCTCTACCATGGCCCAGCCCCTTGCCATTCCCATGCTGCTGTTTTCATTCCTGTTTCCCAGCACAGCATCCTTGTTATTGAGTGCAGAGCAATTTTTCTGTAAATGTTTGTGAACTACAGTCAAGTCTCACTGAGTGCCTGATCTATAACAGCAACTTATTAGATTTCCCTTCTTTGTACCCAATTCCTTTTCATCCACTTTTCCACTGAATATCGTCAACCCAAGTCAATGTGCAGGGCTCATATTTGACTCTGCTTCTCTTCCTTTGCTCCTTTTGGCTTCTGCAACAGTGACACACCATGCTTTGAAACTTCAAGTTCACATTCTTCCCTCCCCCCATCTATACCAAACCTCCACCCTGGGGAAATGTCTTTTTTCCCTTTCGTTGCTGCTGTGTGGCCTATTTATTGGCAAGGACTGTTTTACCTTAGAATCACCCATTGTACATATCCGCTGAATGTCAGATCTTTAGAATATTGGATAAAATAAGACCAGATTTTCATGGTATGCCAGACACTCTTCTAAACACTCTACAAGCAAGAAGTAATGAGCACTCATCACTAATCCTATGAGGAAGATGATTTTTACTATCTTCAGAGACGAGGCCCTGAGAAGTGGTCAGTGGCCAAGTCTCACGGTAGTTAAACGGCAGGGACAGGGACTGAGCCTCAAGCCATTTCAGAGTCTATGCTAAGAACCAATCTGTTCCCGGCTCTTTACGTAAGTTATCTGATGTCATTCTCAAAACACTTTTCAGGACATTTCATGATGCCTATTTTGCAGGTGAAGAAGCCGTGATTTGGAGAGATAAAGTAGTGTCCTAATTCACATACGTGGTCAGTGGTGGAGCTGGAAGAGGAACCCGAATCCATCTGGCATGAATCTGTGCTCGCCCTGTGGCGTCTTTGTCAATGATAAGTTCTGTAGCCTGATGGATGTGTCTACAGAGATCCCTGGGAGAGTCACGGATTCCATGGGAAGCTGCCCTTAAGTGTGAGAAGTCACTAAAAGAAGAATAAGAAGCCCAAAGATTAAGTTTCTAAACTTCATTGTACTAACTTGGGTGCCTTCAGTGCTCTTGGGGCCACCCTGGTGCTGATGCTGCCCAACAGCCCTGCATCTGTCTCTCTCCTCTGACCATCAATGCTTGCCCAGTGTGTAGGCGCCAACATGGTGTGGAGGTTCGTGGCCCCATGGATGGCTTAGAGTACCAGACAAGGCAGAGTATCAGGCTTCCCTTCATTCTGTACCTTTGTGATTAAAAATAAAAAACTCACAGGGGCACCTGGGGGGCTCAGTCGGTTAAGCATCTGACGTCAGCTCAGGTCATGATCTCACGGTCTGTGAGTTCAAGCCCAGTGTCAGGCTCTGTGCTGACAGCTCAGAGCCTGGAACCTGCTTCGGATTCTGTGTCTCCTCTCTCTGCCCCTCCCTCGCTTGTGCTCCGTCTCTCTCTGTTGCTCAAAAATAAATAAATGTAAAAAATTTTTAAAAACTCATAAACTAAGTTTAGTTTCTTTTAGAATGCCATTTGCTTTTATTACCCATTAGTTAATATTATGATGTAGCCACAAATGTTTTACTCCCCAAGTTTCCTATTCAGTGGAAAGAATATGTACACAGAAAGAAGAAAAAAAAAGAATATTAAAACTTTTATATTTGGATTTCTTGATGACGTTCCTTTGATCACTGGTTCAGAGACAAATTTTACATGTTTGTGTCCGCCCATAACCCTTGTATTCCATAGTCCTCTGGCCAAAATGGAAGACACTTCCATTTTATTTGCTGTACCTCATCTGTTTTAGACCTATTAAATCCAAAGATATGGAATTAAAACACTTATTCTGGGAAAAATGGTTCATAAACAGAAAAACAATGCAGCACAAGAGTAAAATTCATGAGGTAAAAACCCCTGACTACGGCTTCTGCTTGCTGTTTGACTGAAGTTTTCATTTTTCAATCAATTGTTTCTGCATCTGTTAGGCAGAACCTTGGAAATTTTTTCTCATGTTTATGGGAATGCTTATACAATTGCTTTGGATGAAAATGCAGGAAGTCAATACCTGAAAACTTTTCCGGGCTTTTCTCATGTACCATTTAGACAGGAGAAGAGCTGAAGAGATCAAGGATAAAAGTAAAAGTGTGAACGACACAGGCAAGAAATGTTTTTCAAAAAAAGCTTCAGACCGAGGCAAAAACAAAAAAAAAGGGTCTGTTGGTTTATGCTTTTCCCATTCTTGCTACAATCATTGTCTCAGGAATGAATTCATATTGTGCATCATTTTCGGTTACCTTTATAGTCTTTCTTACAAGAATGAGGAATGAAAATTTTAATGCCTCATATATTCTATGAATTACTGTAGATGGCTAGATGGCACTACTTTGATCTTTCCTATATTCTGTGGTTTGATTGGATCGTGATGTGAATGGAAAGCAGCACAAAACAAATCAGTTTCTGAGAGAACAACTTTAACAAGAAAAGGAGAAAAGGTACCTCAGCCCACTTCAGAATATTACATATGTGGAGCGAGGCATCCAGATAACTGCTCCTTCCTGGGTCCAACTCAAAATGATCGCAGCCTTTCTGGTTGATACACATTCTGACCTGAGAATTCATTACTAAAAATGGAGCTCAAACTTTGGAACAAATAACAGTTTAATGTCCTTTAGATTTAGCTTTTGCTTCCCGTGAGCCCTAGAGGAGTGTCTTGCACAAGGAGCCTGACGGTGCACGTGAAGTGAACAAATGAATGAATGACCAGATTCAGCGGTAATATGCCAAGATAGAGGACACCGCACAGATACATTTTTCTACTTCAGAGCATATTGCTCCTAATGCAAATTATCTCCTATTCGGTTCGTCAATACAAGAATCATGTTCTTATCATGGAGAAATTGTGTTGGATCATGGGCAATTTTTCTAGGCGTTTTAATGATTGGTGTCACCAAGTAATAGCAGACGATCTCCAAGTACACCAGCACAGAGGGGCTCAGCACTTTGGGGAGGAGCAAGTGTGCACAGCCACCGGCCCCCGGGGCCCCCACTCACCCCCCACGCCCCAGGGTTTCCTCTTTGCTGTTTGACTTAGTTGTGGCTAGAAGTGCATATTGCCTGGTTTGCCTATGCTTCCAAATTAAAACTCAACTCCTCTGCACACCCCCTTCAATCAAGCTCTCATTACCTTTATTTACAGGTAAAGTTTTAGATCTACTGAAATATTATTGTAAATTGGGAATTAAACACGTCTTTTTTTCTGCGGTCGATTTTAATTAGCCTTCTGTTGGTTTTATTAGTGCTCTTGTTACTAATAAAAAGTTTGAGGGTCTGCCTATGGCTTTATTTCCCCCTCCCTCAAATCCTTATTATTTTTAGTGTGTAATTTTGCAGAACCTGAGTTTTTTTAATGCCTTCAGGAATACATGTATTTCATTACAGTGGAAAAGCTTATATTGGTTAAAACAAAGACACTGGAGAGCTGAGGAAAAGAGTTAACCTATGTAGAGCCAATAAACATGGCTTGATAAGTCTCTGACTATTTTGGCAGAAAGATCTTATAGTATCAAAGCTGTGCAGGATTTCAGAGATCAGTTACTCCTACCTATTCCTTATACAGACGACAACACGTGACCCAGAAGGTGTAAGTGAGTTGCAACGATCTCAGACTTGATATTGATAAACTGAAATTCATTCCCATGTGTTAGGACACCTGACTCAACATTTCTCACATTCATGGAAACTGAGTCACAGCTTGGTGCTGTCCACATTTGGATGAGCTTTGTGTCATGGTACATCTTTAGTGTCCTCGTGAATAAAGCCAATATTTCTTTCCTTGTCATTAGCTTATGTTTTAAGGAGACAACTATGCCTCTCAACTTGTCAGTTTCAATTTGTACCTGTTTTCTCGGTTGCTAATTATTATTAGTTTTTAATTTTTAAATGTTTATTCATTTTTGAGAGAGAGAGAGAGGAAGAGAGAGAGAGAACGAGTATGGGCGGGGCAGAGAGAGAGAGAGAGAGAGAGAGATACAGAATCTGAAACAGGCTCCAGTCTCTGAGCTGTCAGCACAGAGCCCAACCCGGGGCTCAAACCCACGAGCCGTGAGGTCATGACCTGAGTCGAAGTCAGATGCTCCACCAACTGAGCCACCCAGGCCCCCCTATTGCTGATTATTAATAGTCCCTATTCTTCTTATCAGTGACCTGGTTTGGAAGGTAAATTACATGGCTACCCTATTGAGAGTCATTGTGTACCTCCCCTCACCCTTTTTTCTGTTCAAATCCTATCCATTCTTCAAGATCCTGTTTAAATTCAGGTAGTTGTGCAAAGGCTTTCCAGGATCACATCGCAAGAAGTTCTCTTTTGTCCCTTAATTTCTTAGTTTTTCATGTGTAACCCTCTAATGTAGTTTTTAGTTTACTTTACTGTTTCACAAAGGGGCACTGCTAGCCTTTTGGGTGGGACCACTCTTCGGTGCAGGGAATCATCTCTAATGCTGGGGATGCTTAGCAGTTCTGAAAGCCAACAGTGTCCCTGGGTAATATGGCGGCTCAACCTATCTCCACCATTTTCAAGCCACCTGACCTGTAAGGGGTGAAGCTCCCGTCTCCCAGAATCAATTGTAAACCAGTTTAGACTGAAGGCTCAAAGAGGCAAGATCCAGGTTTGATTTATTTTCGCATCTTTCCTTGCTTCTTATGTCTCTCTCTCTCTCTCAAACACACACGCAGACCCCCCCACACACACCCTCTCCCCCCCCCCACACACTGATGAGAATCTGATAGCTTTTAGTACAATGATCTAAAAGAATTATTGTGGGCATCTGATATAATTTCACATTACTGTCTCAAACTAAAAGAAACTAAGGGAAAATGGAAATGCTGAGGTTGAGCTAAGAAAATACCTAAAACTAGCAAAACTTAGCTCTCTACTATACCCTTTCAGCTTCGGAAGAATAAATGCAAATGCAAGTAGGCACAGGTCGGGGCTGTGGAAGATGATGGGACAGTACTCACCACCTGCAGCCCATACACTGGAGGTGATGGATTAGGTGTAGTTAGAGGCTTTAATGCTAACAGAATGGCCAGCATCAATATTCCTACTCGTTTTAGTCTTATTTCCCCCATTCCTCCTACTTCTATTCATAGAAATTCTAAGAGCTAACATACCTTTAATGCTTTTGTGTGTGCCTGAGACATCTGCAGTTTTCTGATGTGAATTATGCGATTGAATCCTTACTGGACAACAATAAAGTCTATATTATAGGGGTTATCAATCTTCTGTTTTACACATGGGGAAAATGAGCCCCAGAGAAGGTAAATAACCTATACTCAAGTTCAGATACTAACTGGTGGAACCCGGACTTGAACCTAGGTGGTCTGACTTCACAGACACCACCCTCAATCCCCACCCCCACCCCGAGACACTATCTCTGTATCACTAGACCTCCTTCATCCTGACACTCATAGTCTCGTCGCCTTGTGTGCTGACTCTGCCCAATCTCCCATGATCTCCCACATCCTCTGGCATTTACACTGCAGCATAATCACGGGCCATAATCTTAGCCATGAAAGATTATTCTTCAGGGACTTTTGATGGTATTTATTGATTTTTGTTTGAGCTTAAAGAGGTGAATGGAGCGCATCCCTCTACAGGGATGTGATATATGCAGTCCATACAGAGACAGTGTGGTGAAGTGGGTGGAACAGTTCCCAGCGCCAGACTTCTTGGGTTCAAACCCTGGCACCACTGCTTACTCACTGTGTGAACTATGTGAAACGCCACAATTTATATTACCAGGTCTCTGGCAAAATAGGGATAATATCGGTGTGTACTTCAGAGGATTGTTCTGAGGGGTTAATGAAATAATACATTAAATTTTTTTTAATGTTTATTTATTTTTGAGAGAGAGGGAGAGACAGAGTGTGAGTGGGAAGGAGCAGAGAGAGAGGGAGACACAGAATCTGAAGCAGGCTCCAGGCTCCGAGCTGTCAGCACAGAGCCTGAGGCGGGGCTCAAACCCACGAACTGTGAGATCATGACCTGAGCCAAAGTCAGATGCCTAACTGACTGAGCGGCCCAGACCCCCCCGAAATAATACATTTAAATGATCAAAACTCAGCCTGGCGCATAGAGGGTCTAGCTAACTGTTGCTATTTTAATTAGGATGTTCGTGAACTGATCCTAAGACAGACAAAGCTGTAATTGTCTTCAGTGTTTAGATGAAGAAATCCAAATATACGGCAACATTGTCCTTGATTATGACTCTTCAAGTGAGCTGGAAGTAGCAAGACACAGTTTTGGGCAATGGATCAAGAACCCAGTGACCATAGCTCTGGTCTCAAATTCCCATGAGTGGTGCTATTATTAAATAGATGGTTTACTTCTCTTTCCTTGGTTGCTTTGTCTGCAAATTGAAAGAAGAAAGGAAGTTTATCTTTATCAAAAGCCTGAAGAAAATTCATGTAAATGTTGGCCATTTTATGATGAGGGAGAGACAATAAGCTTTTCCTCAGGGCCACCTACAGGATTTTCTTCCCCACCTGGTGATGGTACCACTTCAGGTGTCTAGAGAAACAAACACCAGCGACCCATTGAGTAATATAATTTTTGTGAACAAAACAATCTCTCCATTACAGAGGGAAGTGTAAAGCTCTCTCTTTTCCCTCTTGTGACATTCAACTATTAAAGGCAAAAATTCCATTTTATTGGCTTCTTATAATCAAGATGATTTGACCTTTACAGGATTAATATCTCATTCTTTTGCTTACTAATTTACTCTAATAACGCAGGAAGATTCTTTATAGTGTAAAAAACACCTCTGGGTATTGGGATTGGATATAATAGCTCGAATAAAGCCATTATGGTTGGATATATAGTAGGAGTAAAATCTTAAATAAAAATTTTGTAACCATGGGATATGGAAAATTTCTTTTTTTTTTTTGAATATTGGAGTTTTGGTTTTATTAGTTCTTTGTCCAAAGAGCTGCTCTATTTTTATAGTAAATTTTCAAGGCCCTCTACCGTTACATCTTTATTTCTATTATTCTTGTAGTTCTTCATTTTATACAAAGCCAAATTAGATGTCCAATCACAGCCCCGACATTAATTCGTATTTAGCTGTAAGAAGAGACTCCAAGGAGCCATATCTGTCCTGCCTGCCTCATTATATTGTGGGCTCACCCAAGGTGGGGACTTTTCTTCTGAATCTCCCTACATCCGAGATTGCAGGATGTGGCTGGCACCCAGCAGATGCTCAATCAATGTGTGATTAGTGAATAGTGATGCTCTGCTGCACTTGAAAAATTCAGTATTTACCTTCATAAGGCCCAGCGAGGATAATATTGTCCATTGTGCAAACAGCAGGTATCCAGGGTAGTGGCTACTGTCATGGCCAGCCTACTCACTCTGACCTGTCATTCCTGAAGCAGTTTTAAGGATGTTCAATCTCCTTTGTGGTTTTGGCACTTAATATCTTCATCATCAAATGAGGAGCGTTGAAATCTGGATTCTGTCTAGTTGGAATCTAGCCTGGATTCAAACCCAACATACTTAACCATTAGTCTCTACCAGCAATGTCCCCACCACATGTTGAGTGGGCTCATCTCTTTCTCCATATTCTCTGTGATCTCCATTGGCTTCAAAAAGCATCGTCATGTGTGTCCCTCCCTAATTTATATCTTCTGTTCAGACCCATCGCCTGAACTCCTCCTTTCCTATTAAACCGCATCCTTGGTAGCTCTTGTCTATCTCACAGCCATCTTAAAATTTGTATTCAATGTTGATTATTTTTGAGAGAGTGAGATACAAAGACAGAGAGCAAGCAGGGGAGGGGCAGAGAGAGAGGGAGGCACAGAATCCAAAGCAGGTTTCAGGCTCTGAGCTGTCAGCACGGAGCCCAACAGTGGGGCTCGAACTCATGAACCGTGAGATCATGACCTGAGCTGAAGTCCGATGCTCAACCAGCTGAGCCACCCAGATGCCTCTCTTGCAGCCATTAAAGTTAGTGTGTCTTTGACTTTCCCCAGATCCCTCGCCGACCAGTCAGCTTTCCTTATTACAGTAAATGGCATCGCCTCTCACACTCGATCCCTCAGAAAGTCCTGTCAACCTTCTTTACACAACTATGTAGAATCACCTTTTTTCTTCATCTTCGGGGTTACTACTGGAGTCCAGGTTGCCCTTTTCTTTTATCTACAGCCTCCAACCAATGCTCTTTGCTTTTAATATGCATTCTCTGCATATTGCACTGAGAAAAAAATGAGGATAGAAATTCATTTTCATGCTTCAACCCTTAAATGGCTTTCCAGAGCCCCCAAAACAATAGCTATACTTTGTTTCATGACATGCAAAGACCTATATGACCTGGTCCCTGCTTCTCTCTGTGGTGGCTATTATAACTTTCAATTATTTCATTTATAATTTCATTTAAGTTTTAAATCTACCTTCCTCTCTCAGGAATAAGACATTTGAGGGTAGAGACAATATCATTTGCATTTATTTGCTGTTTTCTCAGCACTTGACGTTTTGTTTGCTACATGGTAAGTATAAGTACACAAAAGGTATTTGGTGAATAATAAGGACATTTTCTATAACATTTTACCAAAACACTCACTCCTTTAATCTAATACTTGATTGTATTCCACAACATTCCTTCCTCCCTGCAAATTATTGTTTTATATTGTACTTAGAATATTAGATACAAATCATTCAATCTCTCCTCTTCAACTATTTCCATTTACTATTTTGGCTATTTCTGTTTCGATTGCTTCCCACTTTGAACAAAGGGTTATTCTTCTTGCTCTTTTTGTTGACCTTCCAGATAGGACCTTAAACTTACCTTCCACTACCATCTCAGGGCCTGGTTCCTTTTACCAGTTACTCTTTCCCCACCATCTTCAATCTCTTCTCTGTTCAACGTATTCAGCCATCCAACATCCTTTGAGGCTCCCATTGGCTAACATTTCCTTCCTTGTGCTCTTTTATTGCCAAATCTTTTGATGTGCTACTATATCCATTTTTTCAAACTCCTTAGTGCTTGTTCTTCCTAACAGCCCTGTAAGTTAAATATACTTTTTCCTCTGTTAAAATTTCCTTCATGTCACCAATACTTTGCTAATTGTCAAATCCACTTTGATTCTCACCATAATAACTTGTGCTTGCTGTTAGCAACAGCTTCCTTTGGAAACTCTCCTATTTTGCATCCTAGAATTCTGGACGATGCTTGTTTTTTTTCTAGTTCCCTGATGAGTAATTTTTGTCTTCTTCATGGGATCTTTATGATTTCACTACCTTGTAGGTATGTATTTCTTCATAATTAAATCCTATCCATTGGCTTTTTCTTTTATACAGTCTCTTAAGGAAAACTTATTTACCTCCAACATACATTAAGTTGTTCTTATGTTCAGATCAGTTTCCCTGACTTCCTGCCTTTGTCTGTGTTGCCATGATCTTACCAGGCACTCCCACACAAGCCTTCCATCAGTCAGCTTACTGCCATCCCCCAGCTTCCTGCTGGGTCCCATCCCCACCACATTACCTAGCATACAACAGGCACTCAGGGAATGCTTGACTAAATGAGAATGTCTCAGCATCTCTCCTCTACATTAGTACAAGTGTCTAAATGACCTTCCATCCAGTACCTTATCCAATTGATTCCCTTCCTACCTTAAAATGGGTTCCCATTTTTTATGGTCTAGACTAGTGCAGGAGTGATGAGCTGGTTTTGTGTTTTGAGCCAACCCTCTAAGATGGTGTTGCTACCTAAAGCAAATTATTAAGCAGGATTCTGAGATCTCGTTAAGGCTCAGTGAGAAAGAGTGTGATGATTGTTTAGTGGTAGCTGTCATAGCTCTGGGAAGAAGGAATGTAGACAGATATACACCATGTGTGCTAACTGTGTTCAGTCCTGACCTACAAGATAAACACTATATTTATTAGCCTAAGAAATCAAAGCCTGACTTTTTGGCTCGTGGTGCATGACTCATAATTGCTTTGAATAACATCTCTAGTTATCTATAGTTCCCAATATTTCGTTTCAGCAAAATTCATTGTTCTTCAAACAAGTCCTCCAACTTTTCATGCCGTAGAATGCTCATAGAGTATCCCAACTTAGAATTTCTTTTAATCTCCTTAACTCCTTTCTTTCTTCTAAATTTAAATCTATCTTTTTCCATAAGGCCTTCCCAGATCATTTTAATCCAGAACAATATCTCCTGAAGTGCTATGACAGAGGTCATCTGAACTGTTCATTTGGCATTTAAGCACCCACTTTGAGATATTTCCTGTATTTTTGTATAAACTATTATTAAGTGCCTCTTGTTATATCAGTTTCCACTTCCCTTGTTCTCTAATTGCATTTTAAGGGCTTCTACGTGCCTGACACATATGAAGTCTGCTTACACATGTCACTACATGTAATAATGTCCAAGTTATTTGGACTTTAGGGCTATTTACCTAATAAATTGCCCTTTACACAGTAGGTGCCCATGACATATTGTTGGTTTAAATAAGAAAATGCTAATAGCTATCTGTTGGCTCATTATGTGTTTTGCCCTGTGTTCTGTGTTGTATTTATATTATCCCATTTTAGTCCTTATAAAAATCCAAAATTTGCAGAAGCTATGAGGGTTGAAGATATGATCCAAGGTAAGTTATGCAGTCAGTAATTGCTGGAGACTTGGTTCAAATGAAAGGCAGAAGAACTAACAGTATCAATGGAAACATTAGCGGAAAAGCACGCCTCATTCTTACACAAAACCTTATTACTCAGAGGAGCTGTTGCAGAGTGCTATTTCTGGTCACTGCCTATTGTGACAAAATGACACGAGAACTTCTCCATTTACAGCTAACATTCTCAACTGCTGATAAGTCTGTGAGCAAGGTGAAGCCATGGTTTTGTCATATGGCTCTGGCTGAGAATCTCCGTCTCTGGAATGAATACAAGCTGGGGAAACCAGGAGTTGGATTGGGACCTAACGATTCCGAGAAATAACTATTCTGTTTGCCCATCTTTCTGAGTGCAAGGAGGACTAAATAGCTCCTAACGTCTTAAATAGGCTTGGATGGATATGTGGGGGTGCCCAGATTAGCTTGGCCCCATTAGAACATATCCAAGTCAGCTGAATCCATGGTAAAGGCCATAGACTCCTGAGGATATTCAGATTGGCCTCTCTCTTTCTAGATAACTTTAGGCTCTCCAGGCTGACATAGAAAAACTCTAGAAGGCCTTGTAGAACAAAAATGGGGATGGAAAATACAAAAAGGGCTCACAAGTCCACTCAAGTGGCTACAGGATGCCCCCAAATGCTTGGAAAGGTGTACTTTAACTGCAACCATCATAGTTCCCCACTGGGGGGCACCAAAATGATGCCTCTGTTTTCTCTTTATTTCTCATGGCAAGAATTATTTTACAACGAGATGAAAAGAATGCCGTATGCAATTATTTTATTTAGTATGAGGACAAGTTGGTAATGGTTTATATTTATCATTCACTCACACAGCCCGTTTTAATGCTTGCCATCTCTCTATTAATGAACTAGAAATTGGTTATTTCCAAGAAGAGGTAATGTCCTTCTGATGGATAGTGCATGGAGCTAGGAGTCAGCAGACCAGGTTGCGAGAACAGAATCATAGTTAGAAGTGAGTTCAGAGGTTATATAATCTGACCTCTTACTAATTCACGGATGGCCTCTACAATGCCCTTGACAAGTGATCATCCGCTTCCAGTTCAGGAGGACCCCTGGGTAATTGTGTGTTAGGCAAAGCACTTAGCAAGTACATTACAGAATCATAGGATGATTGAGCAGGAAAGGACCTTGGAGATGGGTTGGTCAACCCCTTCACTCTGACATGAGGGCCAGCGAGGTTAAGTGACTTACCTCTGAAGCTTAGCAGTACGGGTAGAACTAAGTGTCCTGATGCCCAAGTCAGAGGACCGCTCCATCATAATTCCTCAGTTAGTTAAATGGATATACTGACAACCATTTCCTGGATGTCAGAGTTCTGGTGAAAATGGTTGCACACTGAAGATACTGTGCTCTGAATATTCTGGGATGGAATTAAAGCAGAATCCAGAGGAGGAAGGAGACAGAGGACAATGATTATGGGGCCAGCCGGAAGTTAATTCAAATCAAGCCACACATCCTGGATTCAAATGATATTATGCGCAAGAATAATACCATTTTCTTGAGGGTCACTTTCAGGAAGGTTGATTGCAGCCACCAGCAGATTTGAACAAGAAATGTTTATCTTCCTAATGATTTTGACTTGCCCTCAGGATTAGAGGAGTTCACTGGTTAATCTAAACCTATTCATTCAGATTTCACTTTTTAATCCATTTTGTCAGGCTTATCTCTCAGATATAAGTAACTTTTAAAATGCGTACATCTCCTCATTGTGTTCCTTTCAGCCATAGCTTCTTATCTGAACAGCTTGAGGACTAATTTGAATCACACTTCACTTGTGGGGGCTCAGAAAGTACGTGGTACCTCAGAGAGTTGCCTTACAGGATTTTTAAGATGTTTTGAAATGAAGTACATCTAAATTCTTTAAATTACATATGGTTTAATCTAGAAAAGGACAATGGAAGCCTTCATTAAAATAGATTTATTCCAATTTCATATGTGAAAAATAAATTTTCCCGAGATAACTTGGTATATGTCTATCCAGATTGTAGCATTTCCCTACTTTCTAAATTAAATGTTGCTGTATGTGAATCTTGGCTCTACGGTGGCATATATTCAAAGGCTTAGTCATCATTATTGTAAATATCCCAGAATTGAGTCAGGTTTCGTTGGAGCTTAGAAGTAACTTTCCTTTCTGTCTTTTTCATGTTCACTTCTTATATTTCCCTGCACTTCTCCTTTATGCGTGCTTGCTATTTTCTCTTTCTTTCGTCTATTTCAGCCTTTGTCAAGAACATAAAACTGTCTTTTATGTTTCAACACCTAGTATTCTTTGTCTTGAGTGAAAAGGGCAGTTTTGAGCTTTTAGGCAGTAGGGGAAGGAAAGAACCTTGCTTACCACATAGGAAGCAGTTTGTGTTTACTATGTCATTTAGTATTTTTAAAACCTTATACGTTTTAAAGCTACATTTAAATATTGGGAGAAAAGCTCAAAGAGAGCCAATATTTTCTTCAAGTTCACAAAAGTAGTGAACAGCAGAGCTGGGATTTTTAGCCTGGGCCTCCCTTACAGTAAAGCCATGCCCTTTGCACCACACCATGGTCTCTCACATACTTGATTTAGGTCAACAGCAGAGTACTTCTTTAACAAAACAAAACAAAACAAAGCAAGAAGTATATACATTTTGCTTACCTGGGGCTACTTTGCATTTCCTTTTCATGAAGTAGCCCCATTTCTTAAGTCGTCAAAAGATACTGTTATTGTTCTTGGCTTCTACTTTTGCTATCATTATGAAAACATGATGATTGCTTATACCACCAAAACAACCTATCATCCGTGCTACGGTCATTTAGTGTAAGCGAGTAAGGACAAAATCAAGATCCGATCTATGGACACGTGTAACTTCACTCTGAGAATCACTGTTCCGTAGCCCCAACGTGTCTCTAACCCAGACAACTATCTCGTCCTCTTCTTATTATAAATAAAAGCCGGGGCCCAGGAGATGTTTCAGATGACCTAGCACATACCAATTGTCATTACGATAAGGTTGTTTTGGAGAAATAATCCTAAAACTATAGCATATTGATAATGGACAACAGATTTCCTTTGAATGTGTGTTCTGGTATATATTTAATTCTACCTTTTTTTCATGCATCTCCTCAGCAAGTGTTCTTGAGACGTAGAGCTGACTTTGAATCCCGAAGGGAGAGTTTGAATTTGGGTAAGTTATAAGGCCATTGTCTCACCTGTAAAAACATGAAACATAACAAAATAATGTCTGAAATTAGCGCTATGCTAGCACATGGTTAATTCTAATTAGTGGGAGCTATTATGATTTTATCTCTGTGCGTACTGAAAGCAAGGCACATGTATGAAGTACTATTGTATCTTCTGTAGCACTCAACACAGGAGGCAGTGAAGTATCGAATGGCTCATGGTTTTCTCCTCTGCTACATTTGTGGAAAGGACAAAGCACATGCATTCTACAATCCAACTCTCTGCAACTGTAATGGGTATTTATCAACATCGATTAGTTTATTGAGAAGTATATAATTACTTAATTCTATCCAATATAAGCAGCCACTTTATACAAACCAAGTACTTTATCTTCTTTCTTCTTACAGCAAATTGGAGACTGTCTAAACATTTTTATAGAAGGACAAAGGATATCTTGGTGGACGGTTTCTAGTCTGCTTGGCTCTTGAAGCTAAATGAAAAAGAGGAGTTTCTCATTTGGAAGTCTCTGATATCTGACCCAATTTCGAGACAGAAAGGGTCTAACTTGCTGCTCCATTGGGATCTCTGCTGGAAAAGGACTTGGCTAGAGCACAAAATATAAAACAAAATAAAATGAGTAAGGTGTTTTAAGTTGGAGTCACTATTAAATTATTTAATGCTTTATTGAGTAAGGGACAAGGACGTGCACTGTGGAAGATATTGTTAATAAAGAATACTTATCCTGCTCAGCTGGAAGTTTCTGGAAGGATCTATGGGTGAACTGATTCTGAGTCCCCTCCTTTGCCAAAGGTCCTGTGAGTGATCATCCACTGCACAGCTGGAGGGAACAAAGATGGCAGCCGCCCCTGAGCTCCCCAATGCCCATATGTAGGCAAGCTGTCTTTCACCTAGAGTTACTGGCTGAGCTTGTTTTAATGCGGACATCATAGACTACAATATATGCCCTTTTGGCATTTTTCCATCAATCATTCAGGAACTATCAGGCTAGGCTGTTTCATTTCCTATTGTAGGAAACAGTAGACATTTTCTCTGCCTTGCATGTAACTATATTGGTGGGAGGGCATTTTCTACAGAAATTATACTGAATTCTTTTTCTTTCTTTTAAAGAGATTTCACTGAAGTCAAAAGAGGAATAATTGGTAGGTTTTCTTTTTGCCTGTCTTGAGGGGGAAAATGCTCTATCCCATTTTAAAGACCTATAAAGAGCTCAGCTAATAAAAAAGAGGTAGGCAAAAAATAATAATAATAAAAGCACTAACTTCTGAACTTTTGCAGAAGCCTATATATTGAAAGAAAGAAAATGATTCAGAAGAGCTCTTTGATAGCTTTTTCCACTACAACAAAGTACAGCCTTGCTTGTCAGACCATCTGTATTTTCCCTTCATCTAATAAACTGGTTGGGCCAGAGCTGCAAAGGAACATTATAATATTGACCATGTTGTTGGAAAACCACATGCATTAGGATGAATTAACTTTGGCTGCAGTGCTGAATGTATGAAGAAAAAAATGGCTTAATAGGAAAAAAAAAGGACTTTAACCCCTTTTTGCGACTGGAGCTCAGTCGAAATGAATAAGACCCCTCAAAAGAGCTGGTGCATTTGTGTCCAGTGAAGTCGCTCATCTTGGCATATCCTTAGGCTATAATATATCTCAGAAGCTTCAAGAAATATCTGGCAGACCTTGAACTGATATGAAGGCAACTGCAAATAAAACCTGCCACATGAGCAAGTTATGGGAGCTCTGTAGAGGTTAACTTAATGGTAATAGTGCAAAAACTAGAAGTGAAGTAACTTTATGTCCTTATTGATTACATAATAGTGCTCATGTGTAGCACTCACAACAGTACACCTTGCACCAGATTCTCGGGGCACTAGCTAAAGATAGATTGCATTCTTCCAGCAATTCTCGATCCCTTGCCTCACAGGATAACTGATACATAGAACATGCTGGAATTGGCTGGTGCCCTATCTTTTCTGCTTTCCTCTTTCTCCCATTATAGTTTCCAGAGGTTGTTCTTCAACTTCTCACTCCTTTCAGTTCCCGCATGGACTTAGAGCTCCCTTAACAAAGTTATGTAATACCAGATCCCCAGAATATACATATTTATGTACACATCTTACAATAATGCAGTAATTAATAATAAATAACGATAAAAATATATACAAATAACAACACTGTAATAATGTGAGGGTTACTGTGCAAGGCATTTGGTATGTGGTATCTCTTTGGCTGAGCAGATTAACTACTACGTTTCTAGTTCTAGTAGTAGAATTAGGAGAAGATTCACATCTTTCTAGATGAGTGGACCTTTACACCAAGATCCCAAACACACATGTAAGAGTAGGATAAAGTCCAAGTCCAAATGGCAGTGTCTTCTAAGACCAGAGGGAAGAAGGGGATGAGTCGAGGAATAGTCACCAGTACTAGGAGCATGCAGTTCCCTACCCTTCCAGGTGCAAGCCTCAGAAGATATTGCAGTTTGGACAGCCAATAAGCTCCCCAGAAAGATGGTCCTTCTTCACTCCCCTAGAGGAGTGATAGCACCCCTGTCCCTGGATCTACGGGTGTAAGGTCAGCAGCATAGATGAAGGGCATGCATAGTGTCTTGAGCAGCACTGGAGAGATGGCCAAAGTATCCTTACTATGGGGCCAGCTGGCTTACAGAACACCAATGGAAGGTAGTCAGGTATTCAGGTACAGGATGCCGTGTTTCCAATGAGTCACCAATTTTTTTGAAATGTGCAAATGTGCAAGTAGGTCACATGTTTATCTTTCTAACATGGAATTAATACCCTTACTCAAAGTGCAGCATTACAGGTGAGTTGCATGATCTGAATTCATGCCTAAGACTTCCAGGCTTCAGCTCATTTAGAGGATGTTCAGGTGATAACACAAAATTCATTATAGGGGGCCATAGTCCTGAAAGCAATTGACTCAGGAAACCCCCCCAAAATACAACTCTAAGACTACAAATTATCTGCCTTTCCACAAGTCTGTCCTGGCCTACTTGAATAATCAGGGTGAAAGGTGATCACAAAACTAGTATTTCAAGGCTTGGTTCCAACTGCCTGGGTCCCTTTCTGTTCATAACATTGTCCCCTAACTGCATCTTCTTTTCATTCCCACATAAGCTGCTTGGATGGTGCCAAGAATATTCATACACAGCTTGAAGACTTTGTATTTCCCTCTACTACACATGCCACATCTTCTTGTCTCCATCCACCAATGCCAAGGCTTCAGCTCTTAGGGGTTGTAGCAGTTCAGCTCCCCCCTTCCTTGTCCTCTGCTCCCATTCCAGTGACCTCCATCCCAACTTTCCCTGTTATCTTCCTACCCTTGACCCTACACCATTCCCAGTGAGCTGTCGTTACTTGGTAGCATTGGACGAATCACCCTCTACGGATTCCCCAGTGGCAACTGAAATGAACATTAATCATTTAAAATGGGAGGGAACTATGAAATCAGTGTTTTGAAGAACAAAGAAGGAATTAACCTTATTGAAAGGATGTCAGACTGAATTGTTGGTGATTCAGGCTCTAATTTCTGGCAAGGAAAATGTATTGAAAAGAAACTTTGTGGCAATAGTAGAAGAAATTAAAGTCTCCAACTGCTTTAAGAAGATAAGGAAATAAACCTTTTATGCTGTGTCACAGTAAGAAGACGGGTTGGTCACAACGAAGTGCTTTGGAATCAGACAGCCCAAGGCTCCAAGCCGTGTCCCTCATAGCGATTTACCAAGGTGTGGACTTTTGCAAGTTATTTAATGTCTCTAACCAGATTTCTGGTTTCTGTTTTTGTTTGCTTTCGTTTGTATTCTAAAGAGTAAGATCTAGCATTAGTTACTTCTTTAAAGATGTGTAAAGATTAATGCAAAGATGTATGTAAACTTCCTAACATAATACCTGTGGTAAATTACTGAGAAATGTTACTGTATTTACCTCCTTATTCTATACTAAGATACTATACTCTGGTTCATCAGCATTTATTAGCTTTTGAAAGCCATCAGATGGGGATGGATTTAAACTTTGTCTAAGCCAATGTTGTTTCCTCCAGTCTAGCCAGAGCTCCCTTTAGTGAGAATCTGATAAATCTTCCTCTACAGTTTCCATTCACTGCATGGAAAAACAGCATCAGAAGGAAGCAATTGTGGTGATAGGTTTGGTGATACTTGACTATTTCCCTACAAAGCACTAATGAGCTTGGTGTGACACTAATAGCTTGAAATAATTTATAAGGGCAACCCAGTGAAAGGAAGTGTGCCTTCAATCCTTTGTTTTTTTCTGATTGCCAGTTGGGAGTCCACCATGATCTTTTGTGAAAAATGGTTTACCTTTAAAGACATAGGAGTAGTTTCCATATACCAAGTGATATAAAATCCCGAGTGAGGTCATCACCGAAGGTCTCAAGTCTTTGGAAATTACTGGCTGTGTTTCTTCATGGCTTCCTAATTGTATTGCATGAGAAAAGAAGCCTCAAGAGTGTACAGTTGTTTATTGGGAAAAATAAATCAGAGGCAATAGATTTCTTCAACCTTTCTGAGCTGTCTCCAAGATAATGGAAAATTCCTCAACTCAATTCCTCTTCATTAGTTCTTCAAGAATGGAATAAAATGTTCCTTGGCAATTTATATTTATAATGGAGTATTAGATAGAATTTAAAGAGGGCTTTATGATCATCTAGTGAGATGCCCCCACTCTACAGATGACAAAGCTGAGGTGAAGTGGAGGTGAGGTGATCTGCCCAAGGTAGCCCTTAGTGAGCAGGAGGGACTTATTTACATTCACCATGTGATACCATTTATTTGCATGTGTTTCCAGACCTGCAGCACAGCATACAATGTTCAGTCCCTTGTGTTAAAGCAATAAAAGATTTTGATTCCTTCCACTATTTCCAAAAAATTTGTTTCAATACAGATATTCCCTGCCAGACGGCAGAGCTTGAAATCCCCACCAATCCAGTCTAAGATTCTTTCAAACAAGTTTATTTCCTTTTTTTGGTCCTTCATACCTAGTAATTTCTTAATTTCCTCCCAGTTAAATGATTAATGTTCATTTCACTTGCCATTGGAAAAACTAGACAGTGTGATTTGTCTAATGCTGCCGAGTAGGGACTGTTTTTAAAGCTTTGCCACATTGTACTTTGTAGGATCCCTAAACTGTAGCTTCTATACATCAAATACTTCAAGTAGAGAATGCATCTACTAATCTCTCTATTTGATCTATGTTGTGCTGCTAGATTTTATTCACTTAAGTAGATTAAATCAGCCAGCAATTGGGTAGAGAGTGTTATCAACTCACTAAGCAAAGAGACTCGTATTCCTCTGAAGCACACGTCATGCTCAAGACGTAGACATGAGAAAATGAAATGCAGGCTTCATCCTAACAACATCCTTTTCTGCTCATTCGTTTTTGAGGAGTTGGTGTCGCTTCTGGGACCTCTGTAGTCCTCTTTCCATTTTTATTTGTGGACTCTAAGTTGGAGAACAATTTTATTCATTTTAATAATTATTATTATTATTGACAGAAATTGTTAGCATTGAAAACACAATTCATTGTAATTGTCACTGAAACCTTGTTATCCTGTAGCTATGGGATTCTAAGTAATTTTTTTAATAAGCCCTGCCTTTTGTTAATTCATTTGTTTCACTAAGCAAGCATAACTCATAATAGTGTTTGATTAATCTTATTTTCTTTTTTTAATATTTTTATTTATTTCTGACAGAGAGATAGCGTGAGCAGGGGAGGGTCAGAGAGAGAGATCGATACAGAATCTGAAACAGGCTCCAGGCTCTGAGCTAGCAGCTGTCAGCACAGAGCCTGATGCAGGGCTCGACCCCACGAACCGTGAGATCATGACCTGAGCCGAAGTCGGATGCTTAACCAACTGAGCCAACCAGGCGCCCCTGATTAATCTTATTTTCATTTAGGCCATTTCTTAATGGATAATTCAACCATCCCTATAACGCCGATTGTATACTTTTTCAACATTATAGAAAAATGACAGGTAGAGAAGGGTTCTTTCAAAGCGACACTGAAAGATTTGCTGTCTTGGCAAATCATATCTCTGGGTTTGGTTTTGCTTTGAAGATTGCATCTCCAGCTGTAACTTTCTCTATTTTTGAGTCCCACAAATGCCTACAATATCTGTCGAGTTTGTTATCTGGCCAGTACTTCAGAATAAATACTGTCAGTTCAAAACCAATGTTTTTAACCTAAGTTACTTTTTTTTCCTTCTGAATTTCTTATTTCTCCTAATGACACCATCTTTCTCAGAGACACAGAATTGAAATGAAGTCATTACTACCCCAGTGTAGAAACTGTCTAAGGCCGCTGACTTCAGGCATGTTCCTTGATTTTAAATGTTTACTTTGCCCATTATGAAGATGAAAACTGTTACCACTATAACCAAACATGATGTGTATTACTGTAGGTATTTGTGAGTATCTGTTTCTCATCTTCAACTATGAATAAGGACAATGGGTGTGTCTTACTTATTAATATTTGTACATCTTGATGGCATTCACATGGCACAGTTTTGTACACCTGATAAAAATCTCAGTAATATATGAATGAATAACAAAATGAAAATATGGATGAGTGGCAGAATCTAAAATTTGAAATGGAAACCCAATTTTCCTTTTATTCCTCTGTCAATGGAATTATTCCTCCAAGTTGCCAGACATGCAATAATCAATGAAATCCTGGCCTGAGAAGTCATTCTGAAATAGTGCTCATTTTTAAAACGATTTCATTGGTAGGGCACCTGGTTGGTTCAGTCTAAGCTTCCAACTCTTGATTTTGGCTCAGGTCATGGTCTCATGGTTCATGGGATTGAGCCCCATGTCAGGCTCTGCGCTGACAGTGCAGAGCCTACTTGTGATTCTGTCTCTCCCTCTCTCTGCTCCTCTCTTGGTAGCCTGTACCTTCTCTCTTAAGATGAACGAGTAAAAAAAAAAAATAGAATAATTGTTCTCAGTGACTTTGGAAGCTGGCAGGCATGATTGCCAAAGGTAATAAAATTATAACAGGAATTTGGTTTCACAAAGGAAATAGTTACTTTTATTGACAGAAATTGTTAACATTGAAAACGCAATTCAGTATCATGAAAAATGTAGTTTTATATGAAAATTTTATCAATGATGAAATTTGTTTATTTTGGTTCTATGAAGGTATTCAAAGAGTATGAAATGATTAGAATGAAAAATAAGTTTATAGAGTTCTCATATATATGAGAATTACTAATGTCACCACCTGAATGCATTGATATAATGAGAAGTAAGAGAAACAGAAGTTGATCACAAAGAGGATATGTCACCCTTTCCTTCATTTTTGGAAAATGTCTAAAAATTCAAACCCGGTTGAGCTCTGAGTCGCTAAAAACTTTTATCTTCCTTCTGGTTCTTGCTGTCACTTAACTAACTCTTTAATTAAAAAATATTTCTTGATTGCCTTCTATGTACAAGAGGGTGTACTAGAAGTTGGTCATAAAAGAATGCATACATAATAGGTAAAGACTGTATATTATATAAATATACACCTGTATATGTAATAAAAAAGGTATGTACATACATACACATGCATAGTAGGAGAGATTGAAAAGTTAAAATGGTTGCCAAAAATACTTTAGAATAAACAAGATCACACGACACATGCTATTAGTAGGAGACTGTGATAATTCTGATATTGGTATTGGAATTGACAATAGAATCCAATAAGAAATGGAAATAAATTCAACTAATTAACATTAATCCAACTGCCACCCTCCAGGTGTTGTGAGGTGGGAAAGGATGAAAAAGTCGCCCTTAAGGAGCGGCCAGTACAGCAGGAGAGAGGCTACATGTATGCAGGAAGGTGTGTATGTGAATGTCACATGTGAGTCACGGACCAGGGTGGCTGCAAGGAACACAGGTAGGGAGTGGATCTCTGGTGTGAGAAAGGGAGTCACAGAAAAGTGAAGGCTTTGAGGGGTTATGTTTTGTCAGGGTCACGGATACTGTCCACGGGAAGTACAGCCCGCATTTCATACTCCCGGAAGCTCTGGACCCAAACGTGTGTCCCAAAGGAGTGTCCAAATCGTATTCAGTACAAGTGAAAATGCCAGTTTTCCTTCGTAGGTGAATCTGACACGGTTTTAGGGCTGATGTGGGCCTTGTAACCTTTCTGCACGCGCTGGGGGCTCCTGTCCCTAGCGTCGCAGCTGCAAAGCCGTTCCTGGAGGGAGGCGCCCTGTGGGTGCTCTTGCTGTGACCATGCTTTCTGCAGCGACAGTGCCTAAAGAGATAGAATTTTCGGGAATTCTATCTCTTACTCAACTAACTAAACGACTTTTTCGAACAAAAGCCATTGGATTTTAAAATGCTGATGTAAAGCAGATTGCCCTTCACTTTCCACAGTGGGGACTGATTGGTCTTCCTGGCTGTATTTTGGGTTTTTTTTTAGATCACTGCCTAATAACCTGCATAACCAAATGCTCTGTATTTTGTGAATAGACTTTGTAACTAATGGTAGATTAAGCTTAGGATAAAGAAAAAATATATCAAGAGTAGATAACCATATTTAGAAATTCCAATTTCTTGGGGCGCTTGGGTGGCTCAATCAGTTAAGCATCAGACTCTTGATTTCAGCTCAAGTCATGATCTCACAGTTCATGAGATTCAGCCCCAAGTCAGGCTCTGTGCTGACAATGTGGAGCCTGCTTGGGATTCTCTCTATCCTGCTCTCTCTGCCCCTCCCCCACTGCGCTTACTCTCTCTCTCCCTCTCTCTCTCTCTCTCTCAAAAGAAATAAATAAACATTAAAAAAAGAAATCCAAATTTCTGTCATCTTTCTATTAATTTTATGCTGGACCATGCCCATGGATTCGTGTTTACCCTAGACCTTGGTTTACTACTTATGATAAAAATTCTATTATCTCACTGTCTCATTACCTCATTTTAAAATGTATCCAGAAAATATCAAGCACTGATATCACCTCACTGTTATGTCTCTGTACTTTAATAAATTGTGTGAGGTTTATTATGATTGTTAAATTGTCCCATTTAGATTCTGAACAAATATTCTTTTATCTCAAAGTGTTTCAATGGTTCAGAGATATACACTGTTTGTGTGGTTTTCATTTAAATTGTTTTGTTTTAAAAGATATTGTATTGCTTTTTACCTGCTTTGAGCCAGATTCATAGCATACTTCCCCAACATTTTCTCTATATATCCATCAAAGCATGTAATGAATCTGAAGTCTATCCTACTTACAGAATACAAATCTTTGTTGCAATCCTCTTTATCTGTAAGTGCTTCTGAAATTTTAGGTGGAATTTTAAATAAAGCTTCTGCATTGTAAAAATGGGGAAACGTACTTTAAAAAATTCTCATAGGAGATGTAGGTGTATTGCTGGTGGCAGGGGAAGAATGAAATCAGGATCTGATCAGCATGAAGAATCACTGGGGTTCTTGTTAACACTCGCGGGTGCACAGCTCGTGCGCGCGCGCGCACACACACACACACTTCTTATATTTATTGTCAATTTGCTGAATCATAATCTCTCAGTGAGGCCCTGGAAATGTGCACTCTTCATCTGGCTTCCCCTAATAAGGACATTTTATACAGCTGTAGAACGACATTAAAACCCACAAGCCCAGGGCACCTGGGTGGCTCAGTTGGTTAAGCATTCGACTTTGGCTCAGGTCATGATCTCGTGGTTCATTAGTTTGAGCCCAGCGTCAGGCTCTGTGCTGACAGCTCAGAGCCTGGAGCCTGCTTCAGACTCTGTGTCTCCCTCTCTCTCTCTGCCCCTCCCCCCGCCGCCTTTCAAAAATAAATAAACATTAAAGAAAACCCCAGGAAACTTGACACTGGTACATTAACTAGACTGCAGGCCATGTCAAGCTTTCACCATTTTAAAACTTGCATTCGTTTGTGTGTGTGTGTCCATTGGTACATGTGTGGTTCTATGCAGTTTTGGAATTTTGCATTTTTGATAAGCCCTTCAGGTGAGTTACAATCAGATAAGATGTATATGCATGGCTTTTACGCAGTTATTCACAAAGAGTGCAGAAGAAGCATCTGGTGGCTTTTGAAAACTACAACCCCCACCCCATCCCAGGTTCTCATTTAGGAGGTCTGGGCTTGGGCTGAGGAACGTGCAGGTTAACAAACAGCCCGTGTGATTCTGATGATGCTTTTCTACAAACCAAATGTTGTCGAGAAACCCAGATGGTCACGTGCAGCAGGTGGAACGTGCCTTCTGTAGAGGGACATTTATGGAGGGAAGCATGCTGTGACAGCAATGGAGAATGATTCGTTACCAAAGGGAACAATGAGGAGAGCTTTTTGTTATAATTACCTGTATCAAGTGGTGAAATTTGGTTCATTCAGCATGCTGGTACTCAACTTCTCCACCTATAAAATAAAGTGAATGGATTCTATCATCTTTTATGCCCCTTGAAGCCCTAAAATCTTCTAACTTCATGCTTATAATTATTTGATTCTCTAGATTTGACAAAATTTTTATCTATTTTTCCAGTGTGTGATGTAAGACAGAAATTTAATGGAAGTTAGATGGATGGGAAGGGAGGAAGTTGATTTAATAAATCTAAGGAAATTACTGATTATATGAATGTTGCTTATTTATTTCAGTCCCCAAGAGTGGAGATTCTTCTGTGACTAGAACAAATAATAAATGAATGAACCATTTTATCATACACACGTTCCACAAATATTTCATGAAAATGCCCTGCTTTAAGCTTTTCCAAACTTAGTGCCTGTGAACTTGTAGTTTTTGTTAATACGAAATTAAATTTTGGTAAGTTCCATGTATATTCTTTAAAGAAATTATCTGTCTTCTCACTTGCTTTGTTATAGTTGTGACCTAATTGTTATGAACCACATTTTGTGAGCTCTCAAATGAAATCTCAATCAGCCAAGCTAGTCAAGCAATTTAGGATGTTTGCTGAAAGCAGTTTTCTACATAGATAGAATTAGACCAACAGCTGGAAGCACTTCTGTTACCCAGAAATATAATAGTTTATTTATTATTGCTCGTCTTTATTGTATCCATTCGCAGCTGAATTCATTTGGCACAATTTAAGACATTCTAAAATGAAGACCAGTCTCTGTCTTTATAACTTTTGACAAAAACAATAATGAAGAAACAAAGTGTACACACAAAAAAGCACAAAGCACACAAGTCCCCAGAATTTCTCAAAATCCTATGAGCTCCCAACTGGACCTCACAGGAGGGTTTCATATTCTCTATCTCCAGATTCGATGACTTTAGCCCTTTCAGTATTCCTTATCTCACCTTTGATTTCTTCAAAAATGCTGTGTCTAAATTTCTGGCCTCTCAATAGGGAAAAGTTGCCATAAGCACACACGACCACAAAGATAGCTTTGTGAGTTTCCAGTGGCTACATCTAGTCATACATTCTTACATTTGAACACTTGGCATTTCAAGTTTTTTTTCTACTGATGAAATTCCTTTAATAAGACACTGGATCCTTGATTCTCATGGAGTTGAATATTTAATTTGCTTATTATAGTTTGGTGGTTTTAAATACTAGCAGGAGGGTGAGAGGACACTTCCTGAGGTGTCCAGCTAAGAGCCAGGACACCTGGATCCCAGTCCTGGGTCTGTCTTGCTCATCACATTACCTTGAGCAAGATGCTGGATTTCTTTCTTCGCCTCGGTTTCCTTATTTGACCCTTTGAGAATGATAGAAATATCTGTTGTGCCCTATTCCAAGGGTTAAATAATGAGGCTATTATGTGAAGCTCATTTGCACATGCAGCTTTTCAAACTTACTTTCATCATCTTGGAGCACCTGGGTGGTGCCCTCAGTTAAATGGCCGACTCTTGATTTTGGCTCAGGTGGCGATCTCATCATCGTGGGACTGAGCCCCATGTTGGGCTCCGCTGCTGAGCATGGAGCCCACTTGGGATTTTCTCTCTCTCCCTCTCTCTCTGCCCCTTCCCTGCTCACTCTCTTTCTTTCTAAAACAATTTTTTAAAAAAAGAAAAAACCCTTAGTTTTTTCATCTCTGTAATGAGACATAGGATTAAGAATATAAGAGAGAAGATAAATAATTCATATGATTTCTGTATCACCAGTATCTATTTTAAATGGTATAACTCCATTTCAAAGATAATATTTTGAGGATATGCAAAATATAATGTTTAATGAGTTATGCAACAATATGTGTGGAATTATTTCTTTTCTTGGAAATATTTATTTTTTTTATATTTTATTTTTATTTTATTTTTTAAAGAGTTTATTGTCAAGTTGGTTTCCATACAACACCCAGTGCTCATCCCAACAGGTGCCCTCCTCCATGCCCATCACCTCCCTTCCCCTCTCCACCTCCCCCATCAGTTTGTTCTCGGTATTCAAGAGTCCCTTGTGGTCTGTCTCCCTCCCTCTCCTTAACTATTTTTTCCCCTTCCCCTCCCCTGTGGTCCCCTGTTAAGGCTCTCCTGTTTATGTGGAATTATTTCTGAGACGAAAGGTAACGATAACTACTTCTCAGGTGTGGGGGAAAACCTTTACTTTTTATTAAACTTTTTCTTTTGGAATACTTTTAGATTTACAGAAAAATTGTGAAATTAGAACAGCGAGGTGCCATATATATATATATGCCACTCCCTGTTTCCACGGTTATTAACATCTTACCTTAGTATGGTATCTTTGTCTCAATTAATGAACCAATATTGATACATATTTATTTTATTTTTAATTTTATTGTTATTTTTAATGTTTATTTATTTTTGAGGGAGAGAGAGGAAGGGAGACAGAGGATCTGAAGCAGGCTCTGCACTGATAGCACAGAACCCAACTTGGGGCTTAACCCCATGAACTGTGAGATCATGACCTGAGCCGAAGTCTGACGCTTAACCAGCTGAGCCACCCAGGTGCCCCTTGATGCATGTTTATTAACTAAAGTCCACAGTTCACTCAAAGTTTCCTAATCTTTACCTAATGTTCTATTCATGTTCCGAGACACCATCCTGGGTGTGAGAGTACATTTATTTGTCATGTTTCCTTAGTTTCCTTCTGCCTCTGACAATTTCTCAAGCTTTCCTGGTTTTTATGACCTTGACAATTTTGGGATGTCCTGGTCAGTTGTTTCATAGAATGCTCATCAACTGGGATTTGTCAGATGTTTTTCTCATTTTCAGATTGGGGTTAGGAGTTTTGGAGCAAGAGATTGAGAGAGGCTGAGTGTCATACGCATCACATCCTATCAAAGGAACATACCATCATTATGACTGACCACTATTGACACAGACCTGAATCACCTGGCTGATCTAGTGTTCACGAGCTTTTTCTACTGTGGAGTTATTCCCCACCTCCTGCTTTTTACATGCTTTTCGGAGGGAAGTCAGTATAAATATACCACACTTAAAAAATGGGGGGTTATGTTCTCCCTCCTTGTGGGTAGCTGTATAAATTATTAGGAATCCCCCTGCATGGAGATTTGTTCATTCTCTTCATTTGTTTGTTTACTATATTATTTATTCGTATCAGCATGGGCTCTTAGATGTTCATTTTATGCTCTAGGTATACTCCAATACTACTTTATTTATTTATTTATTTTCTTGCAGAAAATTTTCCAACATTGGCCATTGAGAGCTCTTTTAGTTGAGCCTAGTGTCCCTTTGACATACGCCATCCAGGTAGGTGTGTGCACATGCATGTGTGCATACGTATGCGTGTGTGTGTGTGTATGTCTTGAGCACTTTCGTACTTCCTGGTATTACAAGAAGCTCCAGACTCAGCTTGTATATTTTTAACTTCAGTTCTAGAATCAGCTATTTCTACAGGGAGCCTTGGTTTCTTTTATTGGAGAATGATGTTAGAAACCAAGAACTGGGTGCCACATATGCTCCTTGTTATTGGGAAGTTGTTGTTTCCAGGCCTCAGATGAGAGAGCAAAGAAATACGTGTGTGTATATTAACTCATGTGTATTCCCCTCTCTGTAAATATGTAACCATTTTTCTGTGTTAAGCTAAACACGAGTTCCTACTGATTTTCTGACTTGAATCTATTACCACATTCCAACCTCTCCTGGCTGTCTGTAAAATCCAGCTACACCACCATCTGCTATTCTCCATCCATTCACTTCATTGCTCAGTGGCAGCACACATGTCTTGTTGTGTTAGAATCAACAGCCTATACTCCATGGTGAAAATTTAAAAAAAAACAACTTTATCAACTGAGACTGAGGCTTATGTAGAGTTTCTTTTGCCTTTAGTCTTACAGATTAGACTCATTTGCAAAGTTACATAGGTCAGTACTTCCCGTTCTCCTCCCACCTTTAGTGAGGCTTTTCCATACTTTAGTAATACAGTTAGATTATTTGGTCACATTCTACACTCCTTCCTAGGATCCCCAAAGTCCTAAATGATTTTTTAAAAATTTATGGGGCACCTGGGTGGCTCAGTCAGTTGAGCATCCGACTTCGGCTCAGGGCATGATCTTGTGTTCGAGCCCCGCGTCGGGCTCTGTGCTGACAGTTCAGAGCCTGGAGCCTGCTTCCGATGCTATGTCTTCCTCTCTCTATTCCTTCCCTACTCACACTCTGTCTCTCTATCTCTCTCTCTCTCAAAAATAAATAAACATTAAAAAAATAAAAGAAAAAAGAATAGTCTCTGCTTAAAAAAATCCAGTGTGCTTCACTTGTTAACCACCACCTTGAACTCTTGGTAGCCACTGGTCTGCTTTCTTTTTTTTAAATAGATGTTTTTGTAATGTATATTTTTGAGAAAGAGACAGAGACAGAGACAGAGAGCGTGCACACAAAGGAGGGGAGGGGAGCGGGGGGTGGCAGGACAGAGGATCTGAAGTGGGCTTTGCACTGACAGCAGTGAGCCCAATGCAGGGCTCAAACCCACAAACCATGAGATCATGACTTGAGCTGAAGTCAGAAGCTCAACCGACTGAGACACCCAGGGGCCCAGCTTGCCTTGTCCACAGCTTTGCCCTTCCCAGAATGTCATATAATTAGAGTCATACCATAGGTGGCCTATTTATAGGACTTCCTTTCACTTAACACTACGTATTTAAGAATCAGCCATGTTTTCCCCCTTGTTTGACAGCTCATGCTCTTGTTTATCATTGAGTAATATTCCACTGGCTTATGCATCCACTCCTTTATCAAAAAACATCTTGGTGGTTTACATTCTTTGGCTGATCATGAAAGTCATTGATTTTCAGTTTGTCCAGCTTTTTCTTAGAAGAATAGGAGTGATAACTTAAAAGCTCATTCCAGACACTGGAAGTCAAACTTTTATTTTTCACTTTGTACAATTCTGCACAATTATTTTTCCACTTAATGTTACTGCTGAAGAAGTTTTAAATATATTGCTTGTTTCTCTAGTTTATTGGATGGAGAGATTGAAATATATCTGAATCTTAAAGGTTTCAAAGCCTTCATGAAACGGACAAGAATGTATTTGAATGTAAGTTGCCCTTTTTAATGATTTTCTGGTTTCCTCACATACTTACATAAGAATATAAGTCCCATATGTGTTTATATTCATACCTATACAAATACAGATGCATATATGTAGACACGGGACTATATACCTGAAGAGGCAGAAGATGACGTGGCCTTAGCTTATGGGCTTTGGAGGCAGAATGCCTAGGTTCAAATCCACCTCTCTCACTTGCTATCTGAGTGAGACACAGTATAAATGACAAATAATGCATTTGGCTTCTTAAGCACTGATTTTCCCAAAGAATAGTCATATAAGATACTACTGGATGCCTACCACGTACTAGAAGTGACATTAGACATTAGTTTGATCTGCATACCATCCTGTGAAAAGTGTATTTGGAAAGCCCTTTTTAGACTTGGAAAACCTGATGATCAGAAAGGAATGCAACTTGTCTCTGGTTGCACAGCCTGCAAACAGGAGAACTGGGATTCGATTTCAAAGCTGCCAGGTCTCACACCAGCGCTTTTTCGACTGTGTTCTCTGCCTTCCAGCAGTGTCACAGTGATCGGCTCCAGCCACAGTGCGGGGTCTGGGGAGAATTTTCAAGGTTCCAATGGACGCATTTATGCTGAACTGTCAGCATTAGAACTGAACCCACTTTGGCCCTTCTGGAATCTTGAGTCTGGAATCTTGCATGAGGCTAGAATCCTCATAAAACAATCCCAACCAGTTACACCTCTTTGAGGAACTTGTGTGACTGGTTCCTGGATGTCTCTTGTCTCTGATCCTACATAACATCTGTACCCATTTTCCTGAGGTACCGGTTCCTACTCCTCTACTTTGGTGATAATCTGGTGAAAAAAAGTTTCAAGTCAAAAATCCCTGCGATCATATCCTGGCTCTGTGTCTTACAAGCTGTGGGACCTTGAACAATTACTCAATCTCCATCTTCTCAGCTATAATTCAGGGTGATGGTGTTGTTGATCTATTGGGGTGGTTGTGAGGGCTGAGTGAAGGGAGCCTTGTGAGGGACTCCCTAGATGGTGTCTAACACTGTACAGCACAATTGGCCCCAGCCACTGAACATTTGGAAAGGGGTTAGTCCAAATAAACATGAGTTGTAAATGTAAGTGCGCAGTGGATTGAGAAGACTTAGCACACACAAAAATAAAAATAATTTTAATGATGATGTGTAGAAAAAATAATATTTTGGCTTTATTGGGTTCATTTTTTTTTATAAACCCATTTTCTCTTTTCCTCTGTTTATTTTTTCTTAAGGTGGCCACTGAAAAATTTAAACTCATGTATGTGGCCTGCGTTTGTGGCTGACATGATATTTCTATTGGATAGTGTTTGCCAAGCACACAACAGGTGCTCAATAAACATCTGTGAGGTGCCTGGGTAGCTCAGCTGGTTGAACATCTAACACTTGATTTTGGCTCAGGTCATGATTTCATGGTTAACCAGGTCATGATTTCATGGTTTGTGGACTGAGCCCTGGGTCAGGCTCTGAACTGACAGTATGGAGCCTGCTTGGGATTCTACCCCACCCCCCAGCCCCCACATGAGCTCTTTCTTTCTCTCTCTGTTTCAAAGTAAATAAATAAACATTCAGCAAAATATGTCACTTGAAAAAAACCATTATTTGCTATCATTAAGTTCAGCAGTCTGTGAGCTATGATCACTATGCCTCATTTGTTGGCATGAATTCAGTGATTTTGAGTGATATCTTAGTAACCTGAAAGCATTACATAACTCCAAAACTAGTATGATAGAATTCATCTGTTAACACAAATGTAAGGAAACAGTAAACATGTCAGGCAAATATACATTTCTTCCCTTCTTTGTCTTGAATCTTCTCCTAAAGTATATCAGACCATATTAATAATAAGACACTTGATTTACGTTGGTTGACATGGGAATAAGTGCTAGATACACTAAAGCGTGGCATCTAAATTCTATTTTAATTTCATTTGCATAGAATAGAATGATTATTGCACCTTGAACTATTCTCCTCCATGGGGAGCTGAGTCAGCAATCTATGATTTCTCTGCCCAAAGTCATAAAGAAGACTAATGAAACATGAGAGGTGTAATTGGTAAATTATGATGTGATATATATTTTAGGTTTAAAATATTATTCTGGAAGGATTCCATCCATATCAATGTGCTAGGATAATAATAATTAACTCTGTAAGTTTTATGGAAAATGACTGTTATTTATGAAACACCAGAAGGAATGATTCATTATCCTTCATGGTGTTAATTTCACAAATATCTGAAAAACTTCCTTTATTATCTAATTTCACAAGCCTTCTTCCTGGGCCAAGACTCAATTCATATTCTGTTTTTTTGATAGCTCTCTTCTAATCTTCCAAATGCCCCATTTTGTGGTTCTTTTTATCCACACTTTTCAGATCAGAGCTACTTTCTTACCCAGTTTTTCTTGGCCACTATCTCTAAGAGATAGGCTATCGATTGCTCTCAGAATAAGTGGTTTCCACTTATTTGTGTATGAAGCACTGATTAAATATGGTGTCACTGAAAATGTAATCTGCGTCCAGATTACAAGCTATAGCAAAATGCACTAGCAAATGTGGAAAAGATTAAAAATCTCTAACATAGTGACATGATAGATAGTTATATTCTTGAGCTTACTTAAAAAATTCCTTAGTGGCAACCTGACTTTTTTTTTTCTTTTTTGCGGGGGTGAAGAGAATCTAGTCTGTTTACCAAATTCCTTTATTATTCAAAGTGAATGTGTTGTTATGTACCCAATTTGAATTAATCAATACGTTTTCCTTTAATATTGAGTGACTAGGACTAAAACGATAAACTAATTAAAAATAATATTTATAAGGGAATAGGAATATGAGATTAATGAATCCATTGATGTTATCAGTAATTAAAATTCATAACAGTCTAGGTAAAGATATAAGCCACTTGCTAATTTCAACCTCTAGGGAATATCCAAAATTAATACATAGATGTTTCCTAACTGAGAATTTAAAATGCATAGATAGAAAATAAGGGCCACCTATTTTATAGAAAATTCCATAGAGCAATCCTGTGAGGGAATACAGCTAGACAAGAAGTAGAAGGCTAAGAACCAATACCATTAAATTTAAATGGATAAGTGTTTTGATTAGGAAAATTCTGATCATTTTGCATGTAGCATTCATTCAGTGACTGGTATTTACCATTGATTTTCAAATGAGAATCAATTGTCCTGTAAGTTTTACTATTTAGACCCAGTTCAGTTTTATGATTTTTTTTTTAGACTAGAAGGGTGTTATCTACTTCTCACTATGTGAAATGGTTTATTGAATTTAGTGAATTATTGAAATAATTCTCAATGACAAACTTATTTGTTTATTATTGAATTACCTACTTTTAAGATACATATTCAGGTTTCAGGGCTTGCTGCATTACATCAGATTGGAATGTACGATGGCCGGAGAATGCTATGTAGACATAGTTATGTGGTATGGTTTTGGATTACTGAGCATAGTCGCATGGCATAGGATAATTTGCTTAGGGCTTTGCATTTATTAAATTCTTCATCTGGCACTGAGTCTTATGGCCGACTGTCATCCTAGAGGGAGGAAATGCTTAGCCTTGAAGTCTATCCTATACCTGGTGTGCCATCTGGTCCCATCTTGCAAACACTGGCTTTGTCGCCTTTCCCTTGCTCTGACCTTCCCATTCCTCCACTGCAGTCCATGCGGTTACCTTCAAGGTAATGAATATCATTGCTTCTGACTTCAATCTCCTTAATCATAATAATACCTCAATGCTTATAGCTAGCATTTCTAATACTAGACACTGTGCTAAATGTTTTCCATGGATGTTATTTAACCTTCACATGAACCATGATGAGCCTTCAGGGGGAATCCTAATAAAACCTACTCCCTATTTTACAGACAAGAAACTCCAAAAGATTAAGAAACAGGCCCAAGCTTCAACTGTCGAGTGGCAGAACCTGTGTACCATCTGACCCCAAACCTCACTCTCATCACATCACCTGTGCCAGGCACTGACAGCTCCTGGGGTGATTGATGTTTCGTCCGAAGTCCACAAAACCTCCATCCAGGATGTTCTCCAGCTCCTGTCTTCTCCACCACTGAGGCCAGCTCTCCTGAGCTTGGGTGGGAGTCAGTGAGGTTGGGGAGAACATTGGTCTCTCACTAAATTACTACTTCCTTTTAGTCTAAGACATATGAGAATCTTGCTAAGAGATTAGGAGAGGGATGATTTATGTATGGAGATAGCCAGGTTTTCATTTGATGCCTCTCTGATGCTGGCCTTCATGGGAACATGTATTGAGTCACGACAAATTACCAATCTTATAATAGGGTTACACTTAAATGCAAGGTATTACTTTTGCTGTGAAATGATTTCACACCCATGGATAATCAAGCGTTCAATCATCCTTTAGAATCCCAAACTTGATATCTGAGTGCTCTGGATGAAGAAGGTGACAAACCTTATATCTCATCCTGCATACCTTTTCTCTCACTGATAAAGTATCTTTGAACCTAACCTTTTGGTCTGCCTAAGGCTAAAGCCCTTTCTTCTTCCTGCAGTTAGGCCCTGGGACATTGCCCTAAAGAAATCCTTATTGGGCACCAAATACCTCAGCATCCTAGCTGAGAAGTGAAACTTATCGCAGGAGGAGACTTTTATTAGGTCTGGTGGAGAGTAAAGAGAGGTAAGTGATGAGCTTGGCCTTCAGGGAGGCTTTGAAATCTCTGCAAGAGGCATTGGGCCAGAAGTCAGCAGATCATCAATGATAAGCTAATCTGGAAGAAACAGGCAGCCAGGAGAGCTGGAGTAATGACCACACACTACCAGTTGGCTATTTCCCCAAGGGTAGACACAAGCAAATTTGTGGTCCTGAGATTCTTTTTAAACTCAACTTTCAGGACAATATGTATGAAGGCTCTATATTAAGAAGTTAATGTAAGGGTTGATGGAGGGAGGTGGGTGGGAGATGGGCTAGATCGGTGATGGGTACTAAGGGCACTTGTGATGAGCACTGGGTGTTGAATGTAAGTGATGAATCACTGAATTCTACTTCTGAAACCAATATTGCACTGTATGTTAACTAAAAATTAAAAAAAATTTTTTTAAAACTATAGCATTGCAAGGCAGGAGTCCTCTCTACTGGAATCTTGACTATAGTGCATTCAGTCTGCTTCTGATGAGCCCAAGCTGAAAGATAATGACAATTTGGGGAAATTTTCCAGAATAAACCCCATTCTATATCTAAAAAAAAGTTAATGTACTGCTGATGAAATTGATTTCCAGCATCTGTTTTAATATGCTTGTGTATATTGGTTAGTTTGGTCAAACAAAGCTAGAAGAGAGAGGGAAACAGAGGGACAGAGCTGAATAAAAAAACAATCTCAATCCATGGGCTGTTGTTTTCTTCAATCGGTGTGATTAGTTCTGACTCTTTATTTCCATGGCAATTTTACCCCCATGATACGTATGTCTCCTAGACTAATAAATATAATCACTGCTAGCTACTGAATCCTATCCAGTAGTGTAGGACCGGCAGCAGCATAAGGCTGAATATCCTCCCTTGCCGGGTATATTTCTCTAACCCCGGAGTATTGTTTTGCTCCCTAGCTCTTAACATTTTTTTTTTTAATTATTTAAATCTAAGTTACATAACATATACTATAATCATAGTTTCAGGAGTCGAATTTAGTGATTCATCACTTGCATACAACACCCGGTGCTCATCCCAACAAGTGCCCTCCTCAATGCCCATCATCTATTTTCCCCACACGCCCACCTACCTCCCATCCAGCAACCCTCAGTTTGTTCTCTGTATTTAAGAGTCTCTTATGGTTTGCCTCCCTCCCTCTCTGTTTTGCTTCCTAACTCTAGAAATAATGGTTCTAAGTTTCTTTCATTTTTATCTCAAGCGAAAGTTTTGTTTTGTCATAAAGTTTTGTCTTAAGGTATTGTAGAATTTTACTATAGGGATTTTCATCTTTCCTTAACTTTTTGTTCTTGTTTTACAGAAAATATGATATACCATCTACCTTGGGATGCCTTTCCTAACTGAAATAATTTTTATATTCTCCTTTCTGGAGTATGACTTTTTAAAAATAAAATAACTATGATGTAAAAATTCTCAGATTTCTTTTTTATAGCCTCATACCTAGACAAGGAGATATTTTAACAACAATCAGTTATTAAATAATGTAGGACTATTTAATAACAATCAGTTATTAAAATATAATGTGATAGTTTTATAAAAGTGGAGAGTTTGTCTGATACTGTTCTGACAAACGTATTCCACAAAGTCATAAAAGTGCAGTTATAATTTGTGATAAATAAACAAATATATTTTTAAAAAACCTCTCTTATGGAAATCACCGGGTGATTTAAAAAAAATACATGAAGCATGGTCTTAAGAAGTATAACTATAGGTATAGAGAACCAATACAAAATAAAAATGTTGTCATGGTCCAAGAGATACATGACAATTTAATATAACAATAAAGAAATGTATCTACATGATTAACTGAAAGTGAACTGTATAAATCATATGGTCACTTCTTGGAAATGGAAACATATGAAATATATCTGCTGGTTGAGCATTTGACCTACTCTGAAGAAGTTACTACTAAGATTCAAAGTAAGAATGTAAGCCATTATTGTGTTCAGATGTGGCACAGATCTGGCTTCAGATGCTGTGTTTCGTTTTGTTAGCTCTTTTTTTTTTTTTTTTTTTTAAATCTTTGGCCTCTCTGGGTACAGTGATTTAGTGTATTTCACTGCTTAGCTTTAATGATTGTTGTGGTGAAAAGGTTACTTCACAAAAGTGTATAGATCCACGTGGAAGAAAGAAATCATNCAAAGTTTTTATTTAAAACGATTGGTAAAATAGGAAAACCTCTCACAAGACTGACAAATAGACAAGACAGAAATTACTATTATTAGGTTGAACACAGGATCAACTACAGAGTTTGTGTATGTCAAAAGAAAAATAATAGAACACTCCGAGTAACTTTACACAGTACATTTTGACAATTTACATGATATGGACTAATTTCTTCAAAAGTACAAACCACTACAACTCATTCAAAGAACAGCCCTCAAACTACTAATAAACCTGAATTCATACACACCCACACCCATATCCACACACACACCCATACACACACACACACACACACACACCTCCCCTAAACACACAGTAATCAGAGAGAATAAAATCCCATAAATAGTTCCATAAAAATATGGCCAGTGGATTTTTGACAAAGATGTAAAGTGAATTCAATGGAGACTTAATTGTTTCTTCAGAAAGGATTTTAAATACTTTATATTTATAGCAAAAAATTAAATTTTGACATAAACCTCACACTTAAAATAAAGTTTAAGTCAAAGGATCATAGATTTAAATGTAAAACATAAAATTATAAAACTTTTAGCTTGTCACATGGGAAAATATCTTTGGGACCTAGGATTTGGTGGAAAGTTTTTATTTTTTTATTTAAAAAAAATTTAAAGTAAGCTCTATGCCCAAGTGGGGCTGAACTCAAGACCTAAAGACAAGGAATCACATGCTCTACCGACTGAGACAGCCAGGGGGTCCTGGTAAAGATTTTAATATGATACCAGCATCATAATCCATGAAAGAATAAAATTGACTTCACCAAAATTAAAAACTTTTGCTCTATGAAAGACTATAACTATGATGAAAAGGCAAATTAGACTGGAAGAAAATATTTGACTACCACATATCTCAATGGCTCAAAACAACAGAAAAAGCAAACAATCCAATTAGAAAACAAAGAATATTAAGCTATATTTCACTGAAGAGGATATAAAGTTGGCAAAGAAGCACATGAAAAAATGTTTATTACTAATCATTAGGGAAATGCAAATGAAGGCTACAATGAGAAATCATTGTATACCTATGAAAACAACTAAAATTAAAAATAGTGACAATACCAAATGCTGGTAAGGATGTGGAGAAACTCAATCTCTCATACTTTGCTGGTGGGGCAAGTAAAATGATATACACCAACTCTGGAAAATATTCTGACAGTTTTAAAAACACTAAACATACACTTACTGTATCATCAGCAAATAAGTTTCTGAGCATTTCTCACACAGAAATAAAACTTAAGTATACACTAAACCTGTACACGATTATTTGTAGCAGCTTTATTTGCAAGAGCCCAAACGCAAAAATACCAAGTATCTCTCAATAGTTGAACAAAGTATGGTATAGCCATATGAATCTACAACAATGAAAATGAACAAACTGTTGAAATACTCAATAAATTGGATATATCCCAGGGGCATTATGTAGTTGGGGAAAGAAGAGTAATCTCAACAGAACACATGATGTATTCACATAACACTTAAATCAGAAAATTATACAAATGGAAAAGAATTTAATGATTCTCGGGAGTTAGGGATGGTGATGATGGTGTGACTTTAAGGGATAGCATATGGGAGATCTTTGTCGTGATGTAATAGCTCTGTATCTTGATAGTGTCTTAATAGTTGCTTGAATTTAGGTTGACAAAAACTATGCACATGTATTGTACCAATATTACTTTCCTGATATTAGATGTACTATAACTATGTAAGATACAACTTTGGGTGTAAATAGGATGAAAAGTACATGGGGCCTATTTTTTATATATGCCTATATTTGGATGAGTTTGAAGAAGGATTAGCATTTGTTCTTCTTTAAATATTTGGTAGAATTTACCAGGAAAATCACCTGGTTCTGAAATTCTCTGTTGGGAGGTTTTGGTAAACCTGATTTTGTGTGTGTGTGGCCTTCTGTCCAGTTTTTTCATTCGTTTTTCCTAATTCGTAAAGATTGTTGCATTATTTTGGTATGTGACTGTTAGACCTTCATGGTAAACTTGTTTTTTAGCCTTACAGAGTATTGTTTTTATAGAGATTTATGCTTTCTGGTCTGAATTTTATGCTGTAAAGTTTCATCTTATTATTATTATTTCTAGTTTCCCAGTATATACTTAACTCTTCTCTTAAAGTTTTGCTCTTTTAAGTTACGTTTTTAGTTGTGTCTCTAGAATATAACATGGATTTTAGTTTTGCTTTATGAACCTATTTGAAGATCTCTTGAACAGAGATTTAACAAACTAAGTCCATTTGTATTTGTTGATTAGACCATTTGGTCTCAATTATGCAATTATTTTTGTTACACTTATGGTATGTATACTGTTATACTTATTGTATTCTCTGCTTTTTGTGATCTATTTTATTGACTTTAAAAAATTTCTTTCGGTACTTCTAAATGTTTGGAAATTGATTCGTATGTGTTTATTTTTCCTTCTATTGCTTACTTTTCAAACTTTAAATTTTACCTTTTTACTTCTACCTCTGACCTACACATCAATTAATGAACTTTGTTCCTTTTTTTCTCCTTTCATTTTAAACTGTTTCACATACACTTTATCAGAATGTATAATACTTACATATTATTTTTCTCCTTTGCCTTATAATTTTTTATCTTAGAGGGACAAGTAACTAAATTCATCTGTCCTCTGCTGGGATTCTCAGTTATCTCTTGAATGAGGCTTATCATCTACTGGGTTTCTCAGGAATCAGCTCACGAATAGAGTGTTTCTTGAGATCCTGCAAGTTTATAACTACTTCTCTGTAGCCTTGACACTTGAAGAATAGCTTGGCTGAATATAAAATTCTTGGTTCCAACCTTGTTTTATTGAGTTTCTTAAAATGTTGCTCCATTCTTGTATTGCTTCATAAGCAGCTGTCAACAAGTCCATGGTCAACAGATTGATTTTCCCTGGTAAATAACACTAGCTTAGCTGGATATAAAATTCATTGATCTTCACTTTGCTTTGTAGAATCTCTTTAAAATGCTAGTGCACTGTTTTCTTTCTTTTTATTTGGTTGCTCATAAGTCTTGTCAACAGGATTTTCTTCTTTTTCCAAATAACTATTTTTTTCCCCTGGATCCTCTGAAGATTTTATTCCTCAATTGAAGTTTATAAGAGTGTTATCAGTATACATCAGTTTTCTCAGGTATCCAATGAGGACTTTCAATATAAAGATTTAGGTCTTCTTTTAGAAGTTTTCTTGGGTAAGAATTTCTTTTAAGGTTCATTTATTTTTGAGAGAAAGAAACTGAGTGTGAGCAGGGGAGGGGCAGAGACAGAGGGAGACACAGAATTTGAAGCAGGCTCCAGGTTCTGAGCTGTCAGCACAGAACCTGAAGTGGGGCTTGAACCCATGGACTGTGAGGTCATGACCTGTGGCACATTGGACACTAAACCAAATGAGCCACCCAGCTGCCCCTTCTTGGGTAATAATTTTAAGTATCAGGTATGCCTCATTGATTTCTTCTGTTTTTCTATGGTTAATTATGTGTATGTATTATATCTTCTTTGCTTATCTTCTCTTTCTAGCACATTCTCTGTGATTCTTTGCACTTTTAAAAATTTTCATTCATTTGGCTTTTTCTTCATGTTCCTGGTTAAGGTTTCATATAAGTATCTTTTGCTCTGGGCTTCTTGCAATTGCAATTTAATTTCTCCTCATTGTGAAGTCCCCATAGCTCTCAAAGCACAACTCAGATATTTCAAGTATTTCCCACTAAGGATAGTATTTTCTTGTTGGGAGCGAATTTCTCTATATCTTCGCATCTCTAGGCCTTATGCTGTCATTTCTTTTTTTCTACACACTTTCCACTTGCCTCTCCCCATAAGTTTTGGTTCTGGAGCTGAGTATTATATATTTGGGAACATTATTTTTCTACTTACAGGCAATTTGAAGGAAAGTATAGTTGTTCCTCTCTTTTTAAATGTGTATTTAGTTTTGAGAGAGAGTGCAAGTAAGGAAGAGGCAGAGAGAGAGAGAGAGGAGAGAGAGGAGAGAGAATTCCAAGCAGGCTCCATGCTGTCAGCACAGAGCCTGATGCTGGGCTTGATCTTATGAACCATGAGATCATCAGCTGAATCAAAATCAAGAGTTGAATGCTTATCTGACTGAGCCAGGTACCCTTAGAGCTGTCTCTTTAACTGGAAGATGTTTTCAAACCTGTTTCTACATAACTAGATAACTCCCAAGTATTCTGCTTCAGATAACTGAGGAAATGGAGTGGTTATATGTGTGTCATTATACGAAAGGGCAGTAGTTATGCCAGTGTGGCATTGGCAAGGAGAGAGACATGTAAATAAGTGTTATAGACTAGAAAGTACAGAAATATATTACACAATAAGGTGCATTAATTAATAACTGAGAATGTCAATGCAACCCATGGATAAAGAATATCCCTTTAACAAGTGATGTTGGAATGAGAGAGAGAGAGAGAGAGAGAGAACACTGGCTCTTATTGCATGACATATGTGTAAAATTAACTTGAAATGAATCACCGGCCTAAGTGTAAAAGTTAAAATGAAAATTTCTAAAATAAAATGTAGAAGCACATCTTCTCAGCCTTGAGATAAGCAAAGAGTTCTTAAGATATAAAAAGCATTAACCATTAAGGAAAAAAAGTGTTAAATTGGATTCCACCAAAATTAAAAAGATTTGCTCTTTGAAAGATTTCACTAAAGACAATGAAAAGGAAGGCAACAGAATGGGAAAAAAATAACTGCAATACGAACATTTGACCAAAGACTTGTACCCATAATGTAAACAACTCAATATGAAGAAGAAAATCAACCCAATAAAATAGAGCAAAGATTTGAACAGTTGCTTCAAAAACGCCAATCTACAAATGCCAATAAGCACATGAAAAGATACTCAACATCATTAGCCTTCAGAAAAAATGCAAATCCAAGACAGCATGGGATTCCACTATTCCCAAACTAGAATAGCTGAAATTAAAAACGTGAGCAATAAAACATTAGCTTTTGGAGCTTTTATAGATTTCTGGTGAGGACATAAACTAATACACTTTGGGACATTGACAGTTTCTTTAATGGTAGCCATACAGTTACCATATGATCTAACAGTTTCTTTTAGATATTTACCAAAGGGAAACAAAAATATATGTTCACATAAAAATTTGCAAATGAATGTTCATAGTAGCTTTCTTCATAATGGCCCCAAACTGTAAGCAACCCGAGTCCTGAAGCTGGTGAATGGATAAACAAACTGTGGTAATATCCATACAATAAGGTATTACTCAACAGTAAAAAGAAACAAACTACAGATTCAGACAACAATGTGGGTGGATCTAAAACACATTATGCAAAGCAAAAGAAAAAAGAAAACAGACACAAAAGCACATAATGAATAATTCTTTTTATACAAAAATCTGGAAATGAAAAATCTAATGTACAGTGATGGTAAGCACATCAGTGGTTCTCTAAGGCCAGAGGTGGGCTAAATTGACAGGGAAGAAACACAGAATTTTCTAGAACGATGATAATATTCTGTATCTCATTGTGGTGGTGGTTACATTTGTCAAACTCAAGTTATCATACTGTTCACTTAAAATGGAATCTTTCTTTCTTTCTTTCTCTTTCTTTCTTTCTTTCTTTCTTTCTTTCCTTCTTTTTTCTTTCTTCTTTATATTTTATTATTTTTTATTTTTTTCTTTATATTTTATTTTAAAAATTATTTTAGAGAGAGAGTATGAGGAGGGGAAAGGGGAAGAGGGAAAGAGATTGAGAATCCCAAGCAGGCTTCATGCTCAGTTTGGAGACTGATGTGGGGCTTGATCCCATGAGCCTGGGATCAGGAACTGAGCCGAAATCAGGAGTGGACACTCGACTGACTGAGCCACCCAGGCGCCCCTGGATTTATCTTTTTTAAATCACATTTTTATCACATTTTATATGTTTTATCACATCTATATTTTAAATGTGAGTTATGCTGCAACTGAATTGCTAACAAATTTTAGAAGTGTTGAAAATATATCTTTCAATTTTCTCTTACTGTTATTTATTCTTTTGAAGAGATAGAAGAGTATAAGAAATTGACTATTATAATGCTTTTAATTGGAGACATCCCTTAACACGATGTGTTTTAAAATATTACCATGTTGAGAAATAGCCCCTTAATCTTAAGATCATATATCTTTCCTAGCTGTTTTTATCAAATACAGGCTATTTGCTTCTTGAAAAGCAGCCATAGCACATGTACAATATACTCTGATCTTTTTGTAAATCTACTTTGTGTTGTTGCAATGCTTATTTTCATACATATGTTGCTAATGCACCTGTTTTAATATATGGCTTCCTTTTCTTTCATTCCATGCTTTTCTAACTGTTGGCAGACATCTGTCTTCTACATCAGAAAGTGAAAAGTCAGAAACCTTTCACATCTTAAAGTGTTCTGAAGCTTTATTTCTTGATAATTTTTTCATTCAAACAGAGTTTTATGCAGAACTATTTTTTTTCCTTAGGGAGTACAAATTACCCCATTCCAACAGTGATCCTTTGAAAACATCACCAACCTTAACCATCTGCTTCCAACTATTAAAATCTGACTCGCAATGATCTTAAGAAAAACAGAAATTTCAATGGATATATTCAGATTGTTTCTTTCCAGGATTCGTGTTCCTTGTTCAATAGCCCTGAATCTTTATCCACAACTTCTGTAGAGTTCATTGTTAAAGTAGATGCATAATCATGGTTGTTTTCTTGTAAACTAAGTGCCAAATACATGTGGATTCATATGCTAGGGCCACTGTAACAAAATTCCACAGACTCGGTGGCTTAAACAACAGCAGTGTATTTTTTCATAGTTCTGGAGTCTGGGAGTCTAAAATCAAGGTGCCAGCATGATTGGCTCCTCCTGCAACCTCTTTCATTGACTCACACAGATGGCCATTGTCCGGTTGTGTCCTCGGTCGGTCTTTCCTCTGTGTGCATACATCCTTTGTGTCTCCCTGTGTGTCCAAATGTCCCCTCCCTATGACACCAGTCAGATTGGATTACACCACGCACTAACAGCCTTGCTTCAGTTTCATTACTTCTTTAAAGTCCTTGTCTCTGAATACAATCATGTTCTGAGATAGTTTGGGGTTAGGTTTCAACATATGAATTTGGGGGGGGCATAATTCAGCACATAACAGCACATGACTCATCATCCCTTTCTCTAATACCTTAAGATGACAGCAGACCTCCATAATAAGAACCGTGATGTGATAGAATATTCGAGTAGACCCTCTATGAAAGGGGTCTTGGATGCATCATCTTTCGAGTTTTGCTTGAATGAGAAGTGTACGTTGATGCCAGAGATTATTCACATTGGCAATTTAGAAACACATCTCTCTGCATGCAATTTGACCCACTTTGCTAACTGTGTGAACAACATCTGAGAGGAAATTACTATCACTTTACAAAAACTCGTTATGGAGACTGGACACAGTCTTATTTAAGTAGTTTCTGTAATAAAGTCTGATTTGGAGTCTTCCCATATGAACCTTTCAAAGGGATTTCTCTATTTAGCTGCCTGCCTCTAGAATATGTGCCAAGTATTTTTTAAAAGACATTCACCTTCTGCAATGTACGTTTTTTGCGAGCATGTGGTTTACATTTGAGTTGAGTTTTTCATCCATCTGCCCACAAGAATGGACACATTTTACCGAGCATTTCCTGAGTTCACACTGGAAAAGTAGTGTTATCGCAAAATACTGACACCGAAAACGCAAGAGAAAGGGTTACACGTTCCTCAGCAGATGAGTTTTTGTTTCAGAAAAGATCATAGAATATCAGTTGTTGCTTATGAAAATAAAAATCGAGACTGTGCTTTTCTGTGCTTCTATCTTCCTACTCTGTAACCTACATGTCACCATCAAAATGGGAAAAGACATGTAGAATGTAATGAACTGGTTTAACCACGAGAAGTTGAGGTTGAGAAGGAATTATTATTATCAAACCATAATGGCTCTCTTACTGTATATAAAACAAGTCGAATGGGCATATCTGTTCCAAGGTCATTTACACAGCATTTCACAACCTCCAAGCGTGTGTTGGTAGCTCCATACCATTCTTCATATAGTGGGATTATATGGCAAGCTCCTGGCTTGGAATATCTTGGCCTCTACCTTTTTCTGGTCTTGACTTCTAACTCATTGTTTCCCACAAAACTGTAGTATGTGGTATGTGAAGTAGTGACCACATTCATAGAGATCTCAAACTAGAATCATGTATCTCAAACATGGACTATAGGTGGGTGTTATTTATCTCATGCAGTCTTAATTCTTTAAGTTATCTTGTATAAAATCAGAAGACTTTACATAAAAATGCAGAATCTTGTGAGTTTTTTTCTGAAACAACTGATGTTGGTGGTATTTTCCAGGAAGCTGAGCCTGGTTTGAAAATATATGTATATATCACCATTAATATACTTATATTAATATATAACACCATGATATATATATCATACTATAATAATAATGTCACTGATAATTATAAAATTTTACTGTGTATATGTATGTATACATATACACACATACATACATATAAGGGTACACATTGTAAAATTTTATAATTATTATAGTATGATGATGAATTTTGTAATAAAGGATAAAATCATTGAAAATGCAATGAAATGTGATGTTCTGCTGTATAAAATATCTAAGAAATAGATAATTCACCTGGCTTTATTAATGTGCTTCTGAAAGTTTTGGTACTTCAAAAATCAAAACAAAGATACAATTTTATAAATTTCTGAAAGCTTTCCAAACTTTTCTTCCATCCATCCATCCATCCATCCATCCATCCATCCATCCATCCATTCATTCAATCTTTAACCAGTAAGTAAGAAATGATTCTACTTTAGGTGAGAAAGATTATCCAAACTTTCTTTTGCAAAATAACTTTGGGTGCCAGTGGAATATATGAAGGTATCATGTTGGGTGTATGCCATTATGATTAGTCAAGAAAATGTTACTTTGGAGGAACAAGACATGTATTAGACACACTCAACACATATAAACATGCGTGTACATACACCTGCAGCTAGTACTTCCATGTAGGAATTCTTGCCCAGTATTTCTTGGGAAATTTACATTTTCTGAAATCCTGAGGAAAATTAATCTTGGGGAAATGAGGAAAAGTTATAGTTTTCACATGAGATTCAAAGCTTACTGATCTATAGAGTATTACTGGTTGGAAGGAATCCACTGATATCAAGTCAATAACAAGAGCAGGAAATGCAGACACCATGGAGTGAAAGGTTCAAGTTGACATTCCCAACAACCAGCATGGGAGCAGATAGGAGAGAGAAAGTCCCAGCCTATTGCTTACTTACATCTAGTGCGATGTTACAACTCAATGTTACAACTGAATCTGACTAGTGGTGAGTCATTGTGGTATACGGAATACTAATAAATTTATGCATACAGTTTATACAAATTCTGTTGGTGGTATCCTATTGGAAATAGTTGGAAGAAATAACATTTGGAAGCAAAATGGGTCCTTCAAGGGAAAATTGTAACACATGCTATTGATAGATGTGAAAGTTAAGTTATTCAGGTACTACCTGACAATGTCCATGGGATCTTCCTGTTACCTGAGTATTTGCCATCGAAATGCCATTAATGAGAACCTTCTTCATTTATGAAACAATTGTTTAAATATATCTATAATAAAGAGAAAATAGAAAGAACATCGGAATGCTTAATGACTAACCTAGGATTTCAGGAATGACTGTGCATTCCCAGGAATTCTGCTTCCTGTTTCCATGTTCTGAAGATTAACATCTGTTGGAAATTTGGAAACATTATCTTTCACTAACTTTAGGAGTTGTATTGAGTCAAAATTTCTAACTTTAAAGCAGGTTTTCTGTTCTTTATTTGGAGGCTCAACAAATAATCTAATTTGGCAAAAAACAGAAATTGTGTAATTATTTTTTTCTGGGGCAAAAGGAAAAAGTGCTTTCAATGTTCAACATGCGTGTGTGTGTGCGTGTGTGCACACGTGTGCATGCGTGTGCACACGTGCCTTTGTGTAGGACATTAAAAGGATACTTTCTGGTAAAACAAAAACAATAGGAATCTGCTGGTAATTTTAAAACAATGTAGGATGCTTTATATTTCCATATAAAATGAATTAATCTGCATTGAATTCAATGTGTTATTCACATTTTATTTAATGATAAGTAAAAGACCTTTTAAAATTTTACTTGACCTTCTCTTCTGTTTTGTTTACTTTGCTAGGAAAGCAAAGCTATGAACATTGAAATTTGTATCAAAGATTTCTAAAGTCACCGAATATAGATTTAAAGAATGTTAAAAACCTAATTGTTCACGCAGTTGTAATGATGACTCCTATCTTATAAAGCTGCCTTGAAAACTCACAGATCTTTCTGTACTTAAAAAATGTAAATGACTTTTTTTGCCCATGGGGAGATTAATAAATTCACTAAGGTGAAAAAAATGAATCCTGTCTTCCCCAGTAAGAAAATTGCTGAAAGATTAATTTAGCCTGTTTAATTCAGCTCTCAAATGTTTCTTAGAGCTCTAAAATATTTCTCTACCTTCCTTGCACCTGGGGCATCAATTTGATTATTTTTACTCTTGATTTTAATGTGTCTACTTTCTTCTATATCAAGCCATTTTCATTTTCATTCAGTTCATTTTACCCTTGGTTTCTTTTTCATTTTTTTCCCAGAAGATTATTGCTATTCATGTTTTGCTGATGATCTCCTCTTACATTATTTTGGGTTCAAAGCTGAAAGGAATTTGTAACAGATATCGCATTTTCCCCTTCCCTTTCCACTCTCAGTCCTTCCCGCCCCTAAACATAAATACCCATCACTGGTGTTGATAAACTTGTGGTTTGCTCAATACCTGACACGGGGCTTTTAAAAGGAAACTAATCTGTTAAACTGAGGGAGCTCGTGACAAACGTTAGCAAATTTTTAGTAACAACATTCAGGCCTCCAAGATCCTACAGTATTTACTGAAAAGTATGATGGACTGAGTTATATTCCACATTCCTTATGTATGTTCTTGTGATCGAAAAACACAGTTGACCGTCTCATATTTTTTTCACTGCCTGTTTTAAATAGCATAGTGGTTCTCTGTGGCTGTTAGACTCTTGAGGTCAACTTTGACAATTTACTTCAGATACAATCATGTTTGTAGTACAAAATGCAATGTGCTCTATAAAACTAAAGGCGATTCTTTTATTATTTATTACACTTTATTATTTTTCCTTGATATTATCCTAGCTAGATTTATAAAAATATGCCAGAATTTATTGTTCAGTTTGTACCTGACATCAAAATTCATTTGCTCTCTTTATGTCCTTCTTTATTATACTTACATTTTATAAATGATAAACAATTTCGTTTTGACTTGAAATAATAGACATTTTTAAAAACTGTGAGACCTCGTACTTTTTCTACTTAAAGGGATCCATCTTTATGGAAGTACTTATTTTGGCCAGAATACCCTAGAAAAAATGTTGTTTTGCTAATAAAGCTGGTATGTGTGTCTTGGCATTTGGCTTTAATCATTTTGTTTGACTTCAGGGAAAGCACATCAATACCTCTAAAATGTTTACCTTTAAAGAAATGCTTAAATTTGTGATCAAGTTTTGCAAAATCTGGCACCACAAGGCCAACAGTACTGTATGTGCTTCCTCGGTGCTCTCTTCCCCCAGCCCTTCACAATATGGTTTTTACCTATGTGGATTTAATAAAAACTTCACCAGTTAAAAAAAAAATAAAATGTCCAATGGGACTTATGGCCCCAGATCCGAGAATTTGCAAAACTGCTTTGAAACAGAGTAAAGACAGTAATTAAGTTACAATCCATCGAATCATTGCTTCAAGTTGTTTCTATTCTGTATATTCCATGGTTGATTAATTCCTGGGGCGGGACGAGGGACATATCCTTAATGACTATGAGAGGGGGGACAGAGCAACGGACATTGTCACATTTCCTAAGTGGCATCTGACTACGGAGCATTACCAGGGGGCGACGCTCAGCACCGATGACACATCCTTAAGCCAGATGCTTCTGTTTATTGGGCACAGAATCTGATTTTACCTCCCCTAATGAAAAATGAATTCAAAGAGTGAGAAGATACCATTTCAATAAGACTAGGGAAAAGATGCAACCTATAAACTCTCTACAGACTATGGAATGAGTGAAATGTTATGACAGGGAAAAATATGTGTTGGTAACACAGCCTGACTCATATTTCAAGAGCAAAATTGAAACCATACTTCTGAAGGGTACAGATGGCACTGGAAAGGTGCTCTGAAATGCTACTATTTCAGAATGTGTCACACAGACCCTCCTCTGCCCAATCACTTTCACGTGTAGGACAAACATATCTCAGGAGGAAAAAGCAATTTTGCTCCTAAGTCCTGGATTGAAGGACCGAGAAGCGGAAGGGGTAAAGAAGAAAGCAAGATATTAAAATGAAAAGAATATCCTCTTTAAAATAACATTAATAGTATATTAATAAAGAGTTACATACCAAGTAGGGTCAAAGTCCAATAAACTACATGAAGAAGTGAGTATGATAGAAGTCTAGTTATTGGCCCACAGGGCAAAGCATACATGGCTAAAATGAGTCCTAATCTTTATGCCATCTGGTACTTTTATATATTTTTTTTAAAAAAGGAGTAGATTCAAATCAAAGCCAAAATTTGTTTTATCTTATTATCAAGGTTAAATGAATTCCCAGAGAATTAAATAACTAAGCAAAAACGAGGATGGCAAATAATGTCTAATTGAGATTCTCTTTCATTTTTGATTTTTAAATTTCTTTAAAAATTTTTTGCTTTTTATGAAAGCTAAAAGTAAGGGCAAAAATGTATAACACAATATTTGCTTCTCAGATAAAAGTGCCTGAAAGCCACACGCAATGATCATTTCTAAGATGTATTTTTAGGTTATTGAGCTTTGGATAAGAATTTAAATTTTCAGTTGATGAGTCAACCTGAAATGGGCTCAAGGATATAGCTCAACTCATCATTTATGAATTGAGAGTTTTACATTCAGGGAGAGTTAAAATAACTTTCAAAATTAGTATCTGGGGGCACCTGGGTGGCTCATTCAGTTGAGCGTTTGAGCCTCTGACTTCTGCTCATGATCTCACAGTTCATGGGTTCAAGCCCTGCATCAGGCTCTGTACAGACAGCTCAGAGCCTGGAGCCTGCTTTGGATTCTGTGTCTCCCTCTCTCTCTGTCCCTCTCCTGCTCATCCTCTCTCTCAAAAATAAAGACATTGAATTTTTTTAAATTAGTATCTAAACGGGGACTGTGAACATACTTTTTGATTCAAGGGAGCCAGGTAAACACAGTATCTCTAATTCACCCTGAATTAACAATGCTTTTGGAAGCTCAGATCAAATGTGGTCCAAGGGCACAGATAGGGTAAGGACTTTCTGTGCTGCACACCCTGCATCTGGTTGCTGAATGGAAGGTGCTGGCTTATGTCAGGTGCACAATGAGTGCATTATTGAGTGGATGAATGAATGAATGAATGAATACAACAGTTTCTCTACATGCTTTGTACAACTTTCTTCTCCTTTTCACTTTCCATCGGGTTCTCTGGCTGTTCCTTTTCAGGGCTGTGTGTGTGCGTGTGTGTGTGTGTGTGTGTGTGTGTCCATACATGACTGTGTTTCCTCCTTGCTCAATTGTGCATTTAATATGTTTGTTCTTTAAAATTCAATTCTCTTCTTCTCTGGGTGTATACTTCCTGCTTAGGGAACTTACGTAGAGGCATAGTTGTGTGGTTTCTCATAGTAGGTATTTTTGTGACACCTCAATGCCCATCTACAAACTTTCTTCAGGGCTTTAGAACCATGTATTTATCTGCCAACTGGATATTTCTGCTTAAAATCTCATAGGTATATTACACTGCTTATGATTCAACCAAAGATCCTCAGTTTCCAAATTTGTTCTTTTTAAAAATATTTCCTCTCATCCACTTCCCAGAATCAAAATGATTTGTTAGCACCCTCAATTATATCCTTCTCCAGCTAATCAGATGCCAAGTCCTGAAATCTATTTTCTTAATATTTTCATAATCATCCTCTCTTCGTCTTCTCTTGACCCGATGTTGATTCTGATCTCAGTGACTTCCTGCTCATGTTGCTACAATAGCATTCTAACTGCTCCCACCTCCGTTTTCAAATTCTCTCTTATATGTGGCCATCAGAGGCTTCTTTCAAAAATCCAATATGATCATGTCAACCTTCTCCCCAAATCTCTCTATTATTTTCCTCTAAGGCTTTCCAGTAGAATTCAAACATTTTAGTTTAGCATACAAGTCTTTGCACAAGCTGGCCTCTCGCTACCTTTCTAGATGTACCTTTTTCCATGCATCTAGAAAGCTTCTGTAATATATACCCAACCACTTGCAATTAAGAAATTCTATCTCCTTTGTGATTCCACGTCTTCATTGTTCCTCCTACTTCTGCCTGAGATATCTGCCCGAATCCTTTGTTTTCCCTTTGCCTACCTCCGTACTGGTTATTGAATAGTAAACTGTGTTCACTGTCACCCCCTGGAAAGCCTTTCCTCCTCCTCAACATTCCTTTGATCTGTGTGATTTATCTGCTCCCCTTTCATTCTCAGGTCATTCTCAAAGCATAACACTCATCGCGTTGTGTTATCATTTCTCTCCCCTTTAGCTCTTCGAAGAAAAGTAACTCCCCATTTAACTTTGTATGCCCAGAACCTATCACCGTGCCTGACACATTGTAGACACTCATTAATGTTTGCCGAATGGATAAATGCACAAATTCATAGGCAGAGCTCTGGAATTCAATTATGGCTTGAATATGAAGAAAAACATGATTCTGATAATGGACAATTTGGCTCTGACATATTGTGATTTTTCACACCTCATTCCAGATATTTGGATTTCAATGATAAGATTCAAAGTGTGCTATTAATATCACCATGATAGTAAAGTAGGGTTATGACTCTGGATTTCGTGTCTCAAGTTTAGTGATTGTTTTCATTTGTCTTTGGGTTTTATGTTCATGTGAAACTTGGACTAAACCGAGCCGCTTGAGTTTCATTATGAAACTGAAGCTTGTATCTCCTCATATTAAAACCTCAGTTTAAAACTCAGCAGTTTCAGGAGGGATCATTTCATAAAAATGTCAATTCTTGCAGTTTTGGAATTGAGTGACAGCCAAAAGTTTTAGCAAAACATCTGAGCAGAATTACTCACCAGTACTTCACAAATGGTGAATAAAGCGTAGCAAGACTAAAATGTAGAGATTCAGTGACATTATTTTAGCTATAAATTAAATGTGTTTTAGAAGACAAAATCTGGTCTCGGGAAACTTTCTTTTGACCTTAAAATATTCACAGGGTCATCTAAAAGTTTTGACCCACCTCTCACATTCTTCTTGTTCATTCCCTTGAATTCTTTGTAAGACCTCTTACCCTGACCCTAGGTTTCCGGAATATTCTCATCTATTTGCAATTTCTTTTCTTTAAAAGAAAACTGATTTGAAATTACTTGGAGTCAATTTACCATAAGAAAAATAGGAAAATTGTGTAACCTCCTGGTGACTCATTTCTCACTCATTGGCACTCTGATGGAAGAGTTTATACTCTGTTTAAAGTGCAATTCAATGTAGGTTATTTCAAGCTGAAAAGTGTATTGATTATTCAGCAGAAAGTATGGATGCAAAAGGCAACTTTGTCATTGGGCTTAATTCTTAATAGCCAGAATATGTTATCTGCCAATTTTCAGTGTGAAATTTTTATAAGATTCTTACATTTGATCTCCCATTAAAACGTGCCTACAGCTTTGAAGTCATTTATAAGGTATGTATTACTGTGACTTATAATTTATAGAAAATGATTTTAAACTGAATTAATTCTACCTTCTGACACATTTGACTTGCTCTAATACTTTCTTTTTGATTGCTTACTAGCTTTTCATAACCCGTAGCAAGTGTATAATATAAGCTCAGTCTCCTTAAAGGGCATGTTTACAATGTTTCTCTGGTGTTATTTGGTATTACTTATTAAGATTTGTTGACACCTTAAGCAGTATTCATCAGTACAACAGGCTAGAAAATAATATGAATATTTTCAAGGAAGCACAGTGTGTGGTATACTACATTTAAAAACCATTGTATTGTATGTAATCTTTTATTAAGGAACACGTTCATGATTGTTTCTCTATGAAAAACACATATAGGCATCTGGGTTATATGCTGTCTAATTGCCATTAAGTCACCTGTTTTAATTGAGATACAGAAACTATACCAGTGTATTGAAATGATAATTAATATAAAGGATTATATTGGCTTCTAACATGACAGTGCAAGATGCTCTGTAGACCTGATTCGCATGGGAACTGGTGAAATCTAACGTGAAAAACTAACCAACTATTTCTAAAGCCTTTGAGAATAGTCTCTGGGTGTACAAATGGAAAAAAAAAATCCGCTCAAGAGAATCTATAAATTTTGTAGGAAAAGAATAAATTTGTGGGATGTCAACCAAGATCAATCCCTTCCCTATCTTAGCAGTCAAGAACACACGGCTCCTCCCTTCAGTTCCCAGTAGAAATAGCTTCCTGGAGGAGGAGTATGACATCAGCTTTTCTCATTCTGCCCTCAGTTGCCTATCTCTAAGGCTAAGTTCTGGGCAAGTGCTGTTGAGAGATCAGAAACTTCCTTCCTGTGCCCTGTCTCCAGTCAATAAAGAGAGACTTTACATTGGACAGGGAGCTACTGACACTACTTAGCCCATGACTGCCCTTGCCTGACTTGTGAAACAGTGGTTTCATATTTTAGGTTGCTGTCCGCCGCCCCCCCCCGCCGCCCCGCCTCCATCAAGCACTCAGTTCCTGGAGTAGGGGTGTAATGCAGCTTGCCACTGTCCCACCACCAGCTCCAGATCCCTGCCTCAAAGATTTCATCTGGGATGAGAAGCAGGCTGTTAAACAAAACATCTAAACTTTCCCCAAAGGAATTGACATCATTTGCATGGAGAAATTCAGATCTAAGGATGTTCTCAAAACCATTGGAGGCTGCATTAGGGAAGAATTGGGAGAAAATTCAGGGTACCAACTGAACAGTAGCTCTGCTAGTTTTCAAGAGAGAGAGCTGGGGATGGAGGTGGTTGGGAGGATATCCCTTGGGATCAGAATAAATAGCAAACACTGAGCTTGGGAGCTGTTCTGTCAAAGGAGCCCAAATTTAATTAGATTGTTTTTAGAACAATTTATGCCCTAAGGAATTATTGAAACAATAAAGCAATCAGCCTCCCATTAGTGAGGCTTAATAGCTAGATGTGGCCAGAAAAAGAGAAGAAGGAGCCTTGCTAAAAACCACTATCAAACCAGATTAACTGTGGGCATACCCAGAGCCATGCCTTCCTGAGAATCAACATCACAGGTTTATCAAACTTCACTAAGATAACCCAGTCAGGCACGGAACAAATGAACTATCAAATAACAATAACAAGCCCCAAAATTAGGGGGAAACTTTATCCAGAATTGCTAAAACACATAATCAAAAATGTCTAGTTTTTACCAACAATAAGAAAATACGAGACCTGCAAATAAACAGTAAAGTATGATCCATCCATCAGAAAAAAAATTGGGCAGCAGAAATTGCCTGTGAGAGTGACCAGATGTGGAACTTAATAGAAAAGAACTTTAAAATAGTCATTAAAAGTATGCTTAAAGAACTATGGGGCGCCTGGGTGGCTTAGTCGGTTAGGCGTCCGACTTTCGTTTAGGTCATGATCTCGCGGTTCGTGGGTTCGAGCCCCGCGTCGGGCTCTGTGCTGACTGACAGCTCAGAGCCTGGAGCCTGTTTCAGTCTGTGACTCCCTTTCTCTCTGACCCTCCCCTGCTCACGCTGTCTCTCTCTCTCCTAGAAATTAAAAAAAAAAAAAAAAAAAAAAAAAAGAAGTAAAGGAAACTAATTAAACAAGTAATGGAAGGTATGACAATGCTATATCATATAGAGAATATCAAGAGAGAGAGAAAATATAAAAAAAAAAACAAGTGCAATAATTGTAAATTAGATTACCATACAGAGCTCCCTGAACAGACACATGATGGTACAAATTCTGGAAGTCAAACATAAGAAAAAAGTAATGAAAGTAGAAAAAGAGAAATGATTTGCCATTAACAACAGAACACCAGTAAGATAATAGCGGACAAATGTTCAAAGATAAACCAAGATTGTCATATCCAATAATGCAGCTACAGTGGTGCTTGGAGGGAATTTCTAGCTGTAAATTCCTGTATTAAGAAAATAGTAAGATATCAAGTTAATAACCTTACTTTCTCCCCCTAAGATGCTGGGAAAAGAAGAGTAAACAACCTAAAGTAAGCAAAAAGAAGAAAATAATAAAATTACTATTGAGGGAATTAATAAAATTTTCAAGAAAATAGAAAAATAATATATAAAATCAGTGAAATGAGCTGGTTCTTTGAAAAGATTAACCAAGTTGATACCTTCAGTCTGATTGGAGAGAGAAAGGACTCAAATGACTAGAATCAGAAGAGGAAGAGGAAGCACTTCTTCCAGCTTTATAGAAATAAAAAAATTATAAAGGAATTCCATCTAAAATTCCTGTATGCCAAAACCATGTATGCCAATAAATTAGATCATTTACAAGAAATGGGTAGATTCCTAAAAGGACACAAGTTTCCAAAACTGACTCAAAAAGAACTAGATAACCTGAATAAACTATAAAAGAGTAAAGAGTAAAGGCTGGAATAGTCATCAAAAAACTAGCTACAAAGGAAAGCTCAGGCCAAGAGATGGCTTCATCACTGAATTCTATCAAACATTCTTAATTCTTTAGATAAGAATTAATACCAGTTCCTCATGAACTCTTCCAAAAAATAGAAGAGGAAGGAGAACTTCCCAACTCCTTTTATGATCCCAGTATTACTCTGATAATTACTCTGAAAACCAAAGTCATCACAAGAAAAGAAAGAAATAATTAATATCTCATGTGGAAATGAATGCCAAAATCCTCAACAAAATACTATTAAATGGAATCATATATATACAACATATATATGTAAAAAGAATTATACACTATAACCAAGCAGGATTCATCCCAGGAATACAAGGTTGGTTTAACATCTGAAAATCTGGGGCACCTGGGTGGCTCAGTTAGTTAAGCGTCCAACTTCGGCTCGGGTCATGATCTCACAGTTCGTGGGTTCAAGTCCCACATGGGGTTCTGTGCTGGCAGCTCAGAGCCTGGAGCCTGTTTCAGATTCTGTGTCTCCCTCTCTCTCTGCCCCACCCCCACTCGTGCTCTGTCTCAAAAACAAACAAACAAACAAACAAACCCATCTGAAAATCTGAAAATCAATCATTGTGACATAGTAAAATAAAAAACATATGATACATCAAATTATAACCGTGTAATTCTATCAGTAGACAAAGTAAAAGCACTCAACAAAATCCTGTCATGATAAAAACACTGAATGAACTAGGAATAGAAGAAAACTGCCTAAATATGATAAAGAATATCTATGGCAAACCCACAGCTAATATTGTACAAATTAATGAGATTGATTGAGAGTTTAGAAGTAAAACCAGGTGTTTATGGTCAGCTGATTTTTTTATAAGGATTCCAAGACCCTTCAACAGAGAAGTAATAGTCTTTTCAACTAACCATAATGGGACAACTGAGTAGACCCATGCAAAAGAGCGAAGGTGGACACCTTACACCTTATACAAAAGTTAACTTAAAATGGATTAAAGACCTAATTGTAGAGTGAAAACTATAAAACTCTTAGAACAAAACATGGGAATATCTCTTCATGACTTGGATATGGCAAAGGATTCTTGTATATTACACCAGAAGCATATGTAACAAAACCAAAAAGTAAATAATTTGGACTTCATCAAAATTAAAAACTTTTGTGCTTCAGAGAACATCAGTAAGAAAATGAGAAGACAACTCACAGAGCAGGATAAATTATTTGCAAATCATGTATTTGTTGAGTCTTGCATCCAGCATATACAAAGAGCTCTTATAGCTCAATAATAAAAAGACAACATAGTTAAAAAACAGGCTATCTATAGACTTTGAGTGATAATAATGTGTCAATATAGGTCCATTGTTTGTTGTTCATTGTTGTTTGATTGTTGATGTTAACAATCATTGTTCATTGATTGTTAATTGGATACTACTCTGGTGCTTGACGTTCATAGTGAGGGGAAGTTGTAAAAGCATAAGGGAAATCTCTGTAACTTCTACTCAATTTTGCTGCAGACCTAAAATTGCTCTAAAATAAGGGTTATTAGGGGCACCTGCATGGTTCAGTTGGCAAAGCGTCTGACTCTTGATTTCAACTCAGGTCATGATGTCATGGTTCATGAGATCCAGTCCTGCCTTGGACTTCCTGCAGAGCATACAGAGCCTGCGTGGGATTCTCTCTCCTTCTCTCTCCGCCCCTCCCCCATTTGCACTCTCTCTTTCTCTTTCTCTCTCTTTCTCTCTCTCTCTCTCTGCCTCTCAAAATAAATAAATAAACATTTAAAAAATAAACAAATAAAATAGGGGTTATTTTTTTTTTTTAATGAGCAAAATATCTGAATAGCATTTCTCTAGGGAAAATGTCCAAGCACATGAAAATAAGGTGTACATCCTAAGTCATGAGGGATGGGAAAATTTTGTGTTATATTTATTTTAGCACAAAAATAAAAATATGAGAAAATATTAAAATGCTCTTATATGAGAGCAACTGAAACTCTATTTTAGTTTTAAAGAATGGTATGTGCAAGACAAGGCAATTATACTGAAGTATGTCTGAAAAACAGTCATATTAACAAACTGGACAGTGAGTGTAATAAGAATTGTATCTGGGTTTTATATAGAATATTCTCCACACATCTAGAATATAAGGACCCAAGGAACAAATTTTGCTGGTGTTTATCAAGCTATGTCTAAGGAGATGTTCTAGTTGGAAGAGGTGAATTGTGCAGCCCTTAGAGAAATTGACAGTTCACAAAGCAGGAAGAGTTGATTACATTTTTCTAGAGCCAGTAATTAATATCCATGGTCACCAAGGAACTTTGTGCTTTAGAATTTTAATGCCTTGATGATTAGAAGTAGCAGTAGTATTGGTCACCATGAATTGTCTTTTGTCTGGCAGTGTGTATGTTCTGATATAAATGAATGAGACAATATCTTAGTTAATATATTTGTTACCTCTGACTTCTTTCCTTGAAAATGCGATGCAGAGCTACAGAAGAGATCAAACACACATTTGTAGTATGCAACCCTCGAGCTCAGGAACCCACAAGGTTCTCTTCCAAAGGAGGCACCAATCTCTTTGTTTGCAATCACTCTTTAGGTACAATAAGGATCAAGACACCACAGCTTGAGACCAAACTTCTTTGAGTAAGTGATATTCCATCGTGTTTTGTTTTGTTTTGATATCACATTGTCTTTTAAAATATGCTTTTTTAAATCTGTATTTATTTTGAGAGAGAGGGAGAACAAGTGGGGGAAGGTCAGAGAGAGAGGGAGAGAGAGAGAATCCCAAGGAGGCTCTGCACTGACAATGCAGGGTTCAATCTTATTACCATGGGATCATGACCTGAGATAAAATCAAGAGTTGGACCCTTAACCAACTGAGCCACCCAGGCCCTCCAAAATACATTTTTAATGTATATGAACAAAAATAATATTCATAACAGTTTGTTGAGTATTAAATATATGCCTGATATCTATACAAACGGGGTTAATAATCCCATAAATGCCATAGAATCTTCACAAAACTCTTCTTAAGTAGGCACTGTTATTAAGACTAACAAAGACAAAAACTATTATTATCATCTCCATTCAGTGATGAAGTGGGGAAAGCTTAGGTATAGTAATTGACTCAAAATCACACAGCCTAAAAGTGGGAGGTTGTGCTCTGAACTACTGGGGAGTGTGGTTCAGTCTAAAAGCAGACAGTTAAGCCTTATATTCAAATCAAATTGCTCCGCAAAAATAAAGAAATGCAAAGGTACCTACCCATGTACTTATAAATGCAGAAGTATAAACAAAGTAAATTAAGAAAAAGTAGCAATTTATTTACTTATTTATTTTGAGAAAATGGCAATTTAAATAATCCTCTAGTCAATGTCCATCGTGACATTGGAATGGGAGGTACAAGTGTGAGACTAAGTGCTTCTCATGGTATAAACGCCCATCCTCTGGTGAGTCTAGTGTTTAAGGATAAATATTTATCTTAGCAATTGTCCTGAGGAGAAGCTAACTCCTCAACTCATACGTATAAGAACAATCAAGGTTATCTGAACATGAAAGACTTTCACTTTATGCAGTACTTATTTCTGAGAGATGTGCTTTGTTTATACAGACACACGCATTTGCAACGTAGAAATATACAAATTAGATGATGTAGGTAATATTGCTCCATATGTAGAGATAGGTCATATCTACTATGGCTAGCATTTTCTATGGAAAAGAGCAATTAACAAAACGACAAATGTAAACTATTCCTGATATCTATTACAAAAAAGATAATTATTAGCTCAAGTAAGACATACATGGACTATAGACGACAACAGGTAAATATTGATCTGGTCTGAATCTCTACTCTGAAATGCCAGGAAGTGAAATTTAAACACTATCATATATTGACAGGCTGTAATGAATATAATGAAGTAAGAAGATTTTAGTTAAAATGGTAAAAAGCTTACACTGACAAATAATTCTTCTTGGTTGTGAACAGGAACTGCTATTTAATCTTAACTGCTGCCTATTTCATATTAGAAGCTTGCATTTTATTTTTTCAGTCGTTAAAATAATTATTTATATTAAAATTCATTGCAGTGTAAGAATAAATATTTGCATTTTTTGTGCTATCATATCTATATAGCAATCCCAGTAACAATCAATTGTTTACAGTTGTTCACTTGTCCTACCTTTAAATAAATAGATAATTAAAAAATTTTTATTTTTTATTTATTTTTATTCTATTTGTTTTTCTAATTTTAAAAAACATTTGGGGCACCTGGATGGCTCAGTTGGACCTCGGTCCAACTCTTGGTTTTGGCTCATGGTCTCATGGTTTCATCAGTTTGAGCCCTACATAAGGCTCTATGCAGATAGCATCAAGCCTGCTTGTGATTCTCTCCCTTTCTGTCTCTCTCTGTCCCTTCTCTGCTCTCACACTGGCTTTGTCTCTCTCAAAATAAATAAGAAATGTTTATTAATTTAGTTTTAGAGAGAGAGAGAGGGAGAGCATGCACGCTTGCATGCTCAAAGGAGAGGGGCAGAGAATGAAGGAGAGGAGAGAGAGAGAGAGAGACAGAGAGAGAGAGTGAGAAGCCAGTCAGGATCCATGCTGGAGACAACTTGTGCATCTGGTGACCAATGCCCAGGTTAAGTGTGTTGTCAAGCCTAAAATAGGGCAATGTCTCCAGCACAGATTAAGGGCTCACAAAGTATTCTTTCTGTCCCCCTTATGATCTACTACTTCACTTTTCCCTCATGAGATTTTTTTGACTCTTGTCTACTGCTCCTCATTAAAATGTTTTATTTAAAATTGTTTGAAGATTAAGGAATTCACTTGTCATGATGAGCACTGGGTATTGTATGGAAGTGTTGAATCACTATATTGTATGCCTGAAACTAATCCTGCACTGAATGGTAACTAACTGGAATTTGAATAAAAAGTTACAAAAAAGAGATCTAAATCCATATCAATCTGGCCCCAAAGCCTATGGTTTCTCTGCTATAGACAACTCCTTCTGAGAGGAATCCTTTGTTTAACCACATAAATTCAGCATCTTCATTGGGAGTATTTTTTCCCCCAAGCAAGTATTTTAAGAGTAAAGAAAATGTTATTTTAAGGAAAGTTGGTAATTAAAACAAATCTAATCTAATGGTAAAGATGTTTTAAAGTGACCAATATCGCCTCTATGTAGAGATAAAGCTGCTACCATTGTTTTGAACAAATCATGCTGGAGCCATTGAGCCTTTACAGTTAAAAATTAATTGCAACTTAAAGTTAATATTTTATACAAAAATTAACTTGGAACACCTGGGGGATTCAGTTGGTTGAGTGACTGACTCTTGATCTTGGCTCAGGTCATGATCTCATGCCTCGTGGAATTGAGCCCCATGTCTGACAGTGTGGAGCCTGCTTGGGATTCTCTCTCCTTCTGTCTCTGCTCCTCCTCTCTCCCTCTACCACAAAATAAATAAACAAACTTAAATTAACTCAAAATGGGTCACTTAGATATGTAATATAAATCAGATTAGATATGAAATTATAAATCTTGTGGGAAAAAACAGTAGAAAAATATCTCTGAGATTTAAGGTTGGACAAAGACTTCCTAGGCAGGATAGCAAAAGCATGAGCTATCAAAGAAAAATTCAATAAACCACACCTCATCAAAGTGGAAAACTTTGCTCTGTGAAAGACCCTGTTAAGAGGTTGAAAACACAAGCTATGGACTGGAAGAACATATCTGCAAAGAGATATATTCAACAAAGTGCTACATAGGAAATATAAAGAATTCTCAAAACCTAAGTATGAAAAAAATCCAACAGCCCTCTTACAAAATGGCCAAAGACAGAAATAGACATTTTACCAAACAAAATATACAAGATGATAAAGAAGCCAATGAAAAGTCATTCATTCGGCTACATTAGCTATGAAGGAAATGCAAAGGAAGACTACAATCAGCTGTCCGTGTCCACCTGTCAGAGTGGACAATGTAGAAAATAGTGACAACAGTAAGTGCCGACAAGGCCACAAATTAGCTCTCTTTCGTATGCATTGCTGATAGGAAGGTAAAATGGTGTAATCACTCTGGATTCACAGTTTGGCAGTTTTGTAAAAAAAAAAACAAAACTAGACATATAAATATGATATGACCCATCTATTTCATTCTTGGACAGTTAGGCCAGAGAAATGTGAAATTATGTTTACACAAAAACTGGCAGTGAAAGTTCCCAATGCATACATGATTCATAATAGTCACACGCTGGAAATGAGCCAGATGTTCCCCAATGGGTAAATGGTAAATAAACCGTGGCAACACATACCATGGAATACTACCTAGCAATAAAAAGGAATGAATTATTGACACATGTCACAATTTGGATGGATCTCTAGAAAATAATGCTAGATTTAAAAAAAAAAAGCCAACCCTCAAAGATTGCATGTTATGTGTTTCCACTGGTATAACATTCTTAAAATGACAAGATTATGAAAATAGAGAATGCATTGGTGGTTGCCAGGGGTTAGGAGTGTGAGTAGGGGAGTTTGCAAGGAAAGTGTTTATGGTTATAAACAGGAAACTGGATGAATATCATATTGATGGGAGTTGTGTATCTTGATTATAGTGGTGAAACACAAATGTACATGTGGTAAGATTGCATAAAGCTAAACACCCNCGCACACACACACACACCCACACACACACTAATGCATGTAAAACTGGTAAAATCTAAATAAGGTCACGGTCAGTTTTTTTGCTTTGATCTTGTTCTCTGTTATGCAGTCCATTAACACTGGGGGAGACTGAGAGATGGGTGTATTGGATATCTCCATCCTACTTTGTACAGCTCTATATAAATCTACAATTTTAACAAAATAACAAGTTAAAAAATGGATACTAAGAATCACACACACGGGCAAAAAATATAGTAAATATAGCCTCTTTTAGCCTTCCCTGTCAAGTCATTTGGCTGCAGTCATTTTGAGGTGTCCTTTGTGGGGTCTCTTGAAAGTGCTAAATTCTCTATTTTTTGCCGAAGAGAACTTTTAAAATGACACTGTTCTTTTTCATCTCGTTAATAATCCATTTGAGATGATTGGAATCTGGCACATTCGCCCACATTTTAAAGGCAAAAAAAATGCAGGTGCCTTGTGGTTAAGGCACTTTCCACAGGTACAAGGCTGGGTAACAAGAAGACAGGAAAGAGAAGTCAATCTCTAGCTGGGCCCCCTTCCTCCAGCCCACACTGACTTCCCCACGTCTCAACCACCCATCATGCCCAACTTAACGCTGAGCCTTGTCGACAGCGTGTTGCCTTGCTTAGCCACAGAACCCACTCCTTGCTTTCTAGTTAGAGGTCAACGTCTGAAAAATAGCTCGGGAAATCATGTTGAGTCATGATTATGGAGAGTTTTATATTCCGGATGAGGAGGTTAGATATAATTTGATGGGCAATACCATTCAAGGTAGGGGAACAAAGAACTACAACAAGATGTATCTGTTCTGAAACATAAAGAAATGAGGTTGGCAGAATTGCTATGACACTGCTGCAAAGATTCAATGGAGATTTAGAAAGAGAGAAAATGGCCTGTGAGTTTGAAGGGTAAGAAGTGGTGGAGTTCAGAGAAGACCATCCTGAAATATGTCACACTGGCGTAGTGATTATTTTGAATTAACGTTGCTTAAGAAACAGCTGGCACAAGAGGACTCTCTGACCTTCCTCCATCCCCTAGAAAGTAGGAAATAAGTTCCGCAGGTGAAGGGTCCCCTCCTGCACCTGGCATGTAGAAAGCATTCTTATTGGTAGAGATAAGAAATTCAGAGCCAAGAAGGCTGTATAAACAAACCTTGCTACTTCAATAATTTGCTACCCCAAGCCCAAACTCTTTTGTCTTGTCAATTTCTCACAAAATTGTTTCTTTGTCTAAAAAGTATAAAGGCTGCCTGCTTTGGTCCTTTCTTTGAGTCTCATATTTTTATGAGCTCCCGTACATACAAAATTAAATGTTTTTTTTCTTGTTGCTCTGCCTTATGTCAATTTAATTATTAGGCCAGCCANAAAAAAAAAAAAAAAAAATCAGAAGAGGAGAAAGGAAATTTTTTTCTCCCCCACACAAGAAAGGCCTAACATTTGTCAGGCCTCTGCTACAGATATTAGGCAATATAAGATGAGGATATTTAAAACAGTGTTTGCCATGTGGGCCGAATTTAAGAATGAAATTTTGTAAACTATAAAATAAAAACCAGGTTTGCTGATAAAACCCGGGAGCAAAAGTTTGTTGCTGTGCTAGTGAGTAAGCAACAGAAAAATAAACTTCTGGTTTGAGGATCCTTGAAAAGAAGGCATACAAAGAGCCTAACAAATTGTTAGCCCTGCACTTTACCAGAATTCAACCAGACTGAAGAGTTAATAGACTGATAAATGTCTCACCGAGATTAAATTTTCCCCGTGTCGGTAAGACTTCTTTATAAAACAATTCTTCACCATTTTCAAGACCAAACTGGTCCCTGTTGGATACTCGCCCATTGCTAAAATGATCAACAGTCCCCAATCGAATATACCCTGTCTCTGATGGACATTGGATAATAACATATATTATTAAGGAGAGCATAATGCAATCAACTGAGCCTGTGGAGCTGTGAAAAATGGAACTTAGGAGATGAGGGGAATTCATTCAAACTAGCACTCCTATCTAAATGGCCCCTGACTTCGCGTTGAAAAGGACTGGCCACTCTACAAAGATTGAAAATGAGAATTGCGATTCTAAAAATGTGCATATGAAGGGGGTGGGAGGTGCTATAGTTATATTAGTTCTCATAACCCGGTACATAGAATTACCTGAGGGGTTTCTTAAAATGCAACTTCTTAGGCCTCACCTTAATCCTCACCCAAAGACTCTGATGGTTCTGGAATGAGACACAGAAATTTGCATTTTTCTGTGCGCTGTCTTCCAGGGCTCACCACCCACCCCTCCCTGACGTCAGCACCTGGTTTATTCTCATACATTGTAAAGATTATCTGGGAAAACGCTTTATGGAATGCAGGATCAACGTGCATACGTCATCATGTTGCAGAAGAAAGAGCAGAGATTAAGGAACGTCAGCCACCTTGTCCATTGTCATAGAGTGAATTAGCCTAATATACATGGATTAACTACCACCCATATGCTGTGCTGTTTATTTTACAAAGCATGGCAGTAGCATTCCAATGTATTAGTCTCTCCTTCTTTATAATTTCCTTGTTGAAGTATAAAGTCCTTGACACGTGTGTTTCTGGGTCCTGAGATCCAACCTTGTTCATGCCTTAGTTTGATGCGGAGTCAAAATGACCCCAGGAAAGAAACACTGGGAGACAACCTTAATCCCTTTGTTTTCCTATAAATACACCTCAGGGTTCTGTTCCCTGCTCTCTCTAGTTGCTTAAATCTTTGCAAATTATGCGATGATGGTCTGATAAGAGCACATATATCAGGACCGTGCCTCTTGCTTTTCCAGCACCCTCACTTTTCTACCACTCCTTTTATTAGATTAAAATAACAAAAGCATTTGTTCATAGCAAAAACACAGATGTCTCATGGCCAAAAAAAAAAAAAAAAGAGAGAGAGATAGAATATTACATTTTTCTAAAGCCTGTTTCTTATTAAGCCAGACTTGATTGGTTTTAGACCCAAGAGACATCGGCCAGTGCTTATTTCCATGGCTTCCTTAAAGATATATTCCCCCAGAATCTTTCCTTTTCCTATTTTCTCTAGGAAAAGTAACCGAAGGAACACATTTTCAACCTTGATGCTATCTCATAAGAGGTTAGAAGAATCAGTTAACTTTTTGCTGTATTTGGACTGTCAGCTTCAATATTCTCCCTGATATTACTTTATTTTTTTAATCACAGTCTCCAAGCAATAGCAAATTTTTATTCATGCACATGATGACTGTGATTTTCTAGATAGAGTTTTGTGCTTTGGAACTTGAATTGCAATGCAATTATCTTTCCTTTTTTACCCTTGCTTTCCAGGGAGATAACCCTACAAATTTTGATTTTCTAGACATAGTGTGGTCTTCTTTGAATTGCAAATTTTCCTTTCCTTTATATTTTTAGGCTGAAATTTTATATTGCAAAATGCATTCTTATAGATTTATACACACATATGTCCATATGCATTTAAACATATATGTTTTTTAATTCAAATATACCGATGGGTAATAACCCCCTGCGCAGAATTACCTTGAAGACTTATCTATCTAATTTTAACATTTCATGTGCATGGAAACACAAGAAAACATCTCTTCCAGTCTTTTCAAGCTGTGACTGGTTAATTTATCACGTCAACAATGACATTTTCACAATTCAAATGAGTGCATTCTATCTTTAGGATTAAAGTAAAATTTATTAGGCAGTATTTTAGGCCAATTTTAGAAAGTGGCAATGGAGAGGACAGTGGACTCTTAGGTGTGATATTTCATAATATTAAACTCAGAATGTTAATATTAGAAGGAAACTTGGAAAACCAATCTAAACTATTGATGTTTGTAAAAATCTGATGAGAGATATGACTTCTTTTCCTCCTCCCAAAAATATATGCATAGTAACACACACACACACACACACTTTTGATGAAAAATTTCATAAGCTTTCTGTGCCCCAATAATTTTGGTTTAGGACACCTGAGTAACTTCAGTACTTAGAGATAAGAAAAGGTGATCCTGACTTTATCACTACTAAATCCATTACATCCAGTATAGTGCCTGATAGTATGTGCTGAATGAATAGATGTTTGATGAATGAATGAATGAATGAATGAGTACTGCTTGTTTCTTCACAAAAACAGAAAATTCTTTTCTTTCTTTCTTTCTTTCTTTTTTTTTTTTTTTACCTCTGGAGTTGTAATTGTTGGAAATGAATTGAAATTTGCCTCTCTGTAAATTTGGACTCTTGGCAAATTTCTACCTATTGTAAAAACAAAAGTGTAAGTGTGTTTTTGATTTAACTTAACTGTGGAAATATTGAATAGTTACCAAGAATCACTTCAGTTTCCCAAACTAAACATATTCTTCAAATATTCCATATATTAGATGTCTTCCATAATCTCTCATGCCCCTAGTTATACAATTATACAATGTATTTACCTCCTTAAAGGGTAAAAAAGAGAAGGTGACCAGTTCCCCCAGATTGTTGTTAGTGAAGTAGGAAAATGATCACTTTTAATCTGAACACTTTACTTATATTTATTTTCCTCTTTTCCATATACTGCTGGTCACAGGGATTTATGGCACAGTAATATAGAAAGCCCATTGTTTAAGACCTTCTTCCCTTCACTAAGGGTAAATGGAGAACAAGAATGTGAATGTGCAAAGAATTTCTCTGTGTTTGAGTTTCTCTGTGTTTCTCTAGTCAGCCTACTTGAGATCCTAGACTAAACAGATTTTGAATATCTAAAATTACCTCAGAATAGAAATAGTTTAAATGAATGAAATATGACGCTTTTCCTCAAAAGTCTCAAGCCTATTAATTCTTAGAGAGATGATCACCATTGTTTTAATTCCATGGTGGAATTCCATAGTGGCTACTTGAGACTAAGTATCACAGGAGAGAGGTCTCTGGACACATTAAGTGGTAACATCCCTTTTGACCACCTCAATCCATAACAAATGAACTTTGTCATCATCTTTTGAGCTCATTGAGTTTATAACTTTTTCTTGAATTTAGGACATTTTTGGCCACTATTTCTTTGAATATTCTTTCTGCCTCTTCTTTGCATCTCAGAGTCCCATGATGAATATGATGTACACACTTGATAGTTTCCACAGGTTCCTTAATATCTGCTAAGGTTTTTTTTTCTTTATTTCGTATTCCTTGAGCTCCTCAAGCTTGATAATTTCAATTGTTTTTTTTATAGTTCATTTATTGATTTTGAAAGAGAGAGAGAGAGGAAGAGAGAGAGAGAGGAAGAGGGAGAATCCCAAGCAGGCTCCATACTGTCAGTGCAGAGCCCGGCGTGGGGCTTGATTTCACAAACCGTGAGATCATGACCTGCGATGAAGTCAAGAATCAGGTGCTTAACTGACTGAGCCACTCAGGTGCCCCTCAACTGATCTATCTTTACGTTTGCTGACTTTTTCTTCTGCCTCCTCTAATTTGCCATTGAAGCTTTCTAGTGCATTTGGCAGTTCAGTTATACTTTCCATTTTGGAATTTGGTTTTAAAAATAATTTCTATCTCTATGCGGATATTCTCTATTTGTTCATGCAGTGCTCTCTTAGTTTCCTTGTCCTTCGTTTCCTTTACCACCTTCTTTGTTTTGTGAGTTCAATGCATATGCTTTCTCAGAGACTCTTTCTATTCATTTCTTCTACAAAAGGGCCCTACCTTGTTTCTTTTGCATGCTCCATAATTTGTGGTTGGCATCTGGGCAAATTGAACGTTATAATGTGATAAATCTGGAACCCAATTCTTCACCATCCTTAGAATTCACGTTATTGTTTACTGTACCTGTTTGGTAATTTTTCAAAAAAATTTTTCAAAAATATTTTCTAAAAGTCTCTATTCTTTATCGCGTGTGAAGAGTGAGAAAGAGAGAGAGACAGAGACAGAGACAGAGACAGATGAGACAGAGACAGAGAGAGGATCCTCTCCTTGTCTTTGCAGATTGACTGACTCTCGGCTGGGAACATGCCCTCAACATCCAGCTATCCTGTTTACAACTCTGTCTTAGCCTTCGCCTCCTGCTTTTACCAGCCAGAGACCAGCGAGTGAGAAAAGCAGAGAGTTCTTTTAGGTCTCTTTCCAGGATGCTTCCTGTCCTGGGCAATTGCAGGGCTGTCTATATTCTCTAATACACACGAGTATTTTTTTAATACAATACTCTTGTTTCGCAAAGAAACGTTCTCCACAGTCCCCCCCCTCCTCCCCCTTGCGCAGGATTTTGACCTATTCTATGCCTCAACAGTAATCTTTTGCTCCAGGCATTTATGGATTTTTTGTTAGCTATGTTTTAGGAAATGCCTGCTGCTTTTCTGCCCTCAGTGAGTTCCCAGGTATGTGAAACAAAGACAAGCCCTTGAATCGGTCCTTTAGTGTCCCCAAACAGGTTAAACAGAAACACACAGTTCTTTGCAGATACAGACCACTCTCCTGCCTATGGAACCAGAGACTGGAGCTCCACTTTGGTAATACAGACTGTTATCTTCAACACCATCACTGACCTGGGGAAGGGACCAGACAGGGACACATAAGAATGCCACAGGACTTTCCTACCCTTGTTAAGTTGCTTTTTTCTTGATTCCACATTCACTTCGTTGTCATAAACGTTTGACTGTTTTCCAGAGTTCTGGTACAGTTGCCTCTGACAGTTTTGCTTGATTTCTCTCTCTGTGGAGGGGCAGGCTTTTGGAGCTACCTGCTCCGCCATTTTTGCTGATGTCCCTACTTCACCACAAAATAATCCGGAGGCAGCCTTAGACCTCATTTATAGACGACCTAAATGTTTCTTTAGACCTGTTCAGTGTTCACCCTTACTGCATGGAGCATGGATAAAAGAGCCACATTAAACTCTGTGAGATAAATCTGACACCTGAGTCATTTCAGATTCGGGTTCTGTTGATTATGTTTCCCCTTCAGAGTTGTTAACCTCTCACTGGTTCCTTGCAGGCTGCGTAATTTTGGACTGCATCCTAAGCATTTTGAATATTATCTTATGTGAGTCTAGGTCCTGTTAAAATCCCTTGGAGAATGTTAACTCTCTTTGTTTTATGTGCAATCAATCAAGCGACTTTCAGACCACAAGTCCCCTCTGTGGACTGTGGTTCTAACGTCAGTTTAATTTTCAAAGCCTTTGAAGTGATGTTTGATGTGCCATCCAGGGACCAGTGTGGCCTGATGTGCCATCCAGGGACCTGGGCTATGGTCTGCACTGTAGTTTTGTTTTCAAAGCCTTTTGCTCTATTGATTTCAGTTAGTTCTGCACATGCAGAGTTGGGGAGGTGCCAGGACTTCATATACAGACCTGAAGGATACTTTTCTCCACTTTTCATGATTCCCGATTTCTCCCACTCTCTCTGGCCCTGAGGTTCTTCTTTTCCTGAGGCCTGGTTAGATTGATAGCTTTTAGCATCCCTGCATCATCACACATTTTTCATGACGGGTTTGTTTGGAGCAAATCACTATGAAAAAAAGAGAAAAATTGTGTTTCCCTCTTGCGCTCTTTGGTGCCCCTTTTCCAGCTTTCTTTTTTTTTAATTTTTAATGTTTATTTATTTTTGAAAGAAAGGCGGGGGCAGAGAGAGAGGGAGACACAGAATTTGAAGCAGGTTCCACATTGTCAATGCAGAGCCCGATGCAGGGCTTGAACTTATGAACCATGAGATCATGATCTGAGCCTAAATTCAGAGTTGGAGGTTCAACCATCTGAGCTACGCAGACACCCCTGGAAGTTTTTAAAATCCTTTTATTATAAAATAAAATAGAGGTACAGAGGATGACATGAAACAAATGCATAGCTAATGAAACTTAAAAAAATAGCACTTTTTGCATACCCAAGAAGTTCTCCATGGAATATATCACATCACAAATTACTACCTCTCTTTCCAACATATTAACTATTAGCCTGACTTTATAAAAACCAGTTCTGAAAATATTTGGCACCCAAGTGTGTGTCTCAAGGTATTGTAGTTTAATCTTGACTATCTCCTTTTACTTGACATGCGATATTAAGCTTTATTAATCATCAGATTGTCCCTCTATCCTTTCATTTTTCCCCAAAAGTTTTTTCTGTTCAAGAAGTCAGGACACATGACCTGTGGATTTTTTTGAGTCCAGTGAGTTGTAAAGCAAACTCATGGTCTAGCTCATCATACTCCTCTGTTCTTTCTATTTTCTGATAATTGGCAGCTGGATCCCAGGCTTGATCATGGTCAGGTTGCTTATCTTGGCAAGATTATCAGTAATTTTGTGCTTTATCATCAGGATGCACTTGATGTCTGATTATCTCTATTTTTGTGATGTTAACAGTCATTGCTGCTTAATACTTGGATCTAATGATTCACTAGAGTTTTTTCATTTGTGATATTCTAATTTTATCCTTTTATTTTCATGTACCAACTAGAATAATTTATAAGATGATACTTCTAATTACAGTTCATAGAGGAAATGCGATAAAAATACTTGGTTCTTTCCCTCTATCTACCAATTTTCAAGATAATTCGTTTCCTATTCTCCTCTTGAGATCATCAATAAGGTTTTTTTTTTAAGAATCATTATGAGTTCAAGGTTTTAACCATATTTATAGCTTTTAATCCATTAGAGTTTGTTCTTATGAAGATGCAAATATTTCCTCCTACTTTTGAGGAAATTTAGTTTCCTGATGTTGGATTCTAAGAGGTTTTTTGGGTTTTGTTTTCTTTACATACCCTAGCAGTCTCTGATATTTTGATAGCTTCCAGAATTTGATGTAGAGAGGCTCATTGCTATTAGGTTGTATAAGTTGGTCACTGCTCTTAAACATTTTCAGTGATCAGGGTTAGGGCATGCATTTACTCACCTTGCTATTTGTAATTCACAGTCAGGACTTACGAGTGTTTACTTAACATCCTCTATTACATTCTTTTCTACCTTTTTTGTATACCAAAAATTCTGGTCCTTAAGGACACAGGTTATGATAACTGTCATATTTTATACCACTTTAAATCACGACACATAAAATAACAATAGTAATGGTACATAAACATGTCTGAAAACAGATGTCCCCATCTCTCCCGCATTTTTGTGTTTATACTACATATAATTTGGAGATCATAGAGCCATTACACGTTACAGTCTTTTGAAATGCATTTATCCTTAAATCTACCAGCAACTATATATTTAAAACCATTAATTCTATGTTAATGTGTCTTTACTGATTTTGGCCTCTAAAGGCTTTTCTATAGTTATTTAAGAAGAGATCATAGGGGGGCGCCTGGGTGGCTTAGTCGGTTAAGCGTCCGACTTTCGCTTAGGTCATGATCTCGCGGTTCCTGGGTTCGAGCCCCGCGTCGGGCTCTGTGCTGACTGCCAGCTCAGAGCCTGGACCCTGCTTCGGATTCTGTGTCTCCCTCTCTCTCTGACCCTCCCCTGCTCGCGCTGTCTCTCTCTCTCCTAGAAATAAATAAAACATTAAAAAAAAAAAGAAGAGATCATAGGGTAAAGGAGATGTGGTATATATTATACATAATGGAATAATGGAATATTACTTGATGACCAAAAAGAATGAAATTTTGCCATTTGCAACAATGTGGATGGAACTAGAATGTATTATGCTAACTGAAATAAGTCGGGCAGAGAAAGAGAAATATCATATGATTTCACTCATATGTGGAATTTAAGAAACAAAACAGATAATCATAGGGGAAGGGAAGGAAAAATAAGATAAAAACAGAGAGGGAAGCAAACTATAAGAGACTCTTTTTAAAAAATATATAATTTATTGTCAAATTGGCTAAGATACAATGTGCTCTTGGTTTTGGGGCTAGATTCTTGTGATTTATGGCTTACATACAGCACCCAGTGATCATCCCTACAAGTACCCTCCTCAGTGCCCATCACCCATTTTCCCCTCTCCCCTGCACCTCTCCATCAACCTTCAGTTTGTTCTCTGTATTTAAGAGTCTGTTATGGTTTGCTTCACTCTCTGTTTCTAACTATTTTCCTCTCTTCCCTTCTCCCATGGTCCTCTGTTAAGTTTCTCAAGTTCCACATATGAGTAAAAACATAAGATATCTGCCTTTCTCTGACTGATTTATTTCACTTGCATAATGCATAATATCCTCCACTTCCATCCACATTGCTGCAAATGGCAGGATTTCATGCTTTCTCATTGTCAAGTAGTATTCCTTTGTATATATAAACCACATCTTTACATTCATCAGTTGATGGACATTTAGGCTCTTTCCATAATTTGGCTATTGTTGAAAGTGCTGCTATAGACTTTGGGGTACATGTGCCCCTATGAATCAGCACTCCTGTATCCCTTGGGTAAATTCCTAGCAGTCCTATTGCTGAGTCATAGGGTACTTCTATTTTTAATTTTTTGAGGAACCTCCACACTGTTTTCCAGAGTGGCCGCATTCCCACCAACAGTTTAAGAGGGTTCCGTTTCTCCACAACCTCATCAGCATCTGTTGTTTTCTGAGTTGTTAATTTTAGCCACTCTGACCGGTGTGAGATGGTATCTCAGTGTGGTTTTGATTTGTATTTCCCTGATGATGAGTGTCGTTGAGCATCTTTTCATGTGTCTGTTGGCCATCTGGACGTCTTTGGAAAAGTGTCTATTCATGTCTTCTGCCCACTCCTTCACTGGATTATTTGTTTTTTGGGTGTTGAGTTTGGTAAATTCTTTATAGATTTTGGATACTAACCCTTTATCTGATATGTCATTTGCAACTATCTTTTCCCATTCCGTTGGTTGCCTATTAATTTTCTGGGTTGTTTCCTTGGCTGTGCAGAAGCTTTTAATCTTGATGAGGTCCCAATAGTTCATTTTTGCTTTTAATTCCCTTACCTTTGGAGTCATGTCGAGCCAGAAATTGCTGCAACTGAGATCAAAGAGGTTGTTGCCTGTTTTCTCCTCTAAGGTTTTTATGGTTTCCTGTCTCACATTTAAGTATTTTATCCATTTTGAGTTTATTTTTGTGTATGGCGTAAGAAAGTCGCCCAGTTTCATTCTTCAGCATGTTGCTGTCCAGTTCTCCCAGCATCTAAGAGACACTTAAATACAGAAAACACACTGAGGGTTGCTGGAAGTGTGTTGGGGGAGGAGGGGATGGGCTAAATGGGTGATGGGCATTCATTTGTTGGGCTGAGTACTGGGTGTTATATGTAAGTGATGAATCATTAAATTCTACTCTTGAAATCATGATTCCACCAAAAGTTAACTAACTTGGATTTAAATACAATTAAAAAAATAACTCTCCAATAATAAAAAAAAATACTCTTTAAAAATATGCAAAATATACCAAAAAGTCATATATATGGAGGAGGAAAGTAAATGAGTAATTTCCTGAGGCTGGGGTGGGAAAGAACACTAACTACAAATGAGTGCAAAGGATTTTGGGGAATGAAGGGAATGTTCTAGAACTGGAGTGGGGTGATGTTTGCACAGCTGGGTAAATATGCTAAAAGTCATTGAATTACACACTTAAAATAGATGAATTTTATGGTGTGTAAATAAGTCTTTAATAAAAATATTTTTTTAAAAAAGAAGAGATCATAGGGGTGCAGTGGCTGGGTGCCTCAGTTGGTTAAGCCTCCAGCTTTTGATTTCGGCTCAGGTCATGAGCTCAGGGTCATGAGATTAGGCCCCACGTAGGGTTTTGTGCTGAGCATGGAGCCTGCTTGGGATTCTCTCTCCGTCTCTGCCTCTCTCCCCCACACACGTTCTCTTTTAAATAAATGACATTAAAGAGAGAGAGAGAGACATCATAGGGGCAATATTATCTGAGTTTCTTCATGATGTTAACAGTTCAACTTTTCTGGGTTGAAAATTGAAACTTTGATGATCTTTTTAAAATCCTTGGCTCATGTTTCTTTCATTGAGTATTTTAAACATTTTATTCCAATTTCTTCAGATGGGAAAGTATTATTATTGAACAAGCTGATGATAACATAATTTTCTTAATCAGTACTTCGTGCTTTCTGCTCAGTTGCCCAAAGATTTTGTTTCTGTCTTTGTTTTTAGAGTCCAGTAATTCTCTGGAAATTGCCCTGCTATTCTTCCTGCTGACTCAATATCGTCATGAAAGTGCTGGGCTCTTTTATTATGTAGTTCCATTTTTTTCTTTTACTTTCAGGAAAGTTTTGCTAACTTTTGACTTATAATACTTACCCTTATTTTACCCCCAGTGTTTTCTATTATCAATAGGTTAGGTTTTCTTTTCTGGCTTATTTTCAATATTTGTCACTTTCTCTATAATCCTTTTATGCCTTGTAGGGAACCAGGATATACTACTCCAAAATATACCACTTCGGCATAATGATTATTTTGAACTGGAGGCAAATGAAAATCAATGCATGTAGAAAAAAAGCTTTCCCAGAGCATTCCTTATCGGACCAAAAACAGAAAGTTTTGAGAAATTAAGGCTGTCATAAATCTCTTCTCCTGGGGAAGTTTAATGGCCACAAAGAAAATGGAAAGTTGGCACCAAGGTGGACCTGTACAAACAAACCTTCCTTCACTGGTTTCCCCTGTCTATTTCCCTTCCCACAGTTTGCTGCCTTTGCAAGCCTAAAACCCTTTTCCTTTATTTTGTCACAACTCTACAAAATTATTACTCTTTGTTCAGATGCTATATAAGCCCCAAGTTCTAACCACCCTTTTGAGTTACTCACTAGTGGGTTTTCCCTTGTGAACAATGCTCATGTTAATACACTTCTGTTTTTCTCTTGTGAATCTGTCTTTTGTCAGTCTAATTTAATTTAGTATCCCAGCCAGAGAAGCCAGGGGGTTAGAAGAGAAACAATTTTTCCCCTTCTTACGCAGTTTTATATTGCTTTTTTTTTTTTTATTAAAAAGTCTTTTTCTTTTCATCCCCATTTGACTTATCTGTGTTTATGTCCCTTGTGTTCCTTTTAGTTTAATCTTAATTTTTGAAGGGAAATTTTCTGTTCCATTTTGAATTCTTTTAAAGTTTTCCTCACCTAAATGATTTCATTTTTATTTTTAAAAAATTATGTTTATTTATTTATTTATTTATTTGAGAGAGAAAGACAAAATGTGAGCAGGGTAGGGGCAGAGAAAAGGAGACACAGAATCTAACGTAGGCTCTGGACACCGAGCTGTCAACACAGAGCCCCACACAGGGCTCGACCCCATGAACCGTGAGATCATGACCTGAGCTGAAGTCAGACACTTAACTGACTGAGCCACCCACGTGCCCCTCTCACCTAATTTCTAATCCTGCTTCCTGTTTTGTTTCATGTCATGTATACTTTTCTTATAGTCATTTAATGCCTTTATAGATATTAGGTTATCTTGTTTATTTTTTTAGCCTATTTTGGGAGGAATACCTGTAAGTGTGTATTTCTGCTCCTTATTTTCTTTCTCTAATGTTAAATTGTGTGGAACTTGACCTTAAACACATCTATTGCTCATTGATATTTTTAGTATATTTTATTTTTCACAGCAAATTTAGGTTTACAGCAAAATTGAGCAAAAGATACAGACATTTTCACACACTCTCTACTCCCACACAGGTATAATCTCTCCCACTTTAACATTCTTACAAGAGTGGTACATTAATACACTGATGCACCTACACTGACACATCATTTTCACTCAAAGTCCATAGTTTCCATTGAACGTGTAAATGAGTTTGGACAGTAACATGTGTCCACCATGACAGTATCCAGGTTAGTTTCATTGTCTTAAAAATCCTCTGTGATTTGCTTATTCATCTCTCCTTCCCCTAACTCCTGGTAACCAGTGATTCTTTTAGTTTTTACTTTAGACAGACAGAGAGACAGAGAGAGAGAGAGAGAGAGAGAGAGAGAGCATGCTTGGCATGTGGGGATAGAAGAAAAGAGAGAGAGATCCCAAGTCGGCTCTACATTTGGTATGGAGCCTGATGCAGGGTTTGATCCCATGACCCTGGGGTCATGACCTGAGCTGAAATTGAGTCAGACCTTCAACTGACTGACCACCCAAGTGCCCCAACCACTAATCTTTTTACTGTCTCCATAGTTTTGCCTCATCATGCAATATGTAGCCTTTCCAGACTAGCTTGTTTCACTTAGTAATATGCATTTAAATTTCCTCCATGTCTTTAACGTGGCTTGATAGCTCATTTCTTTTTAGTGTTGAATAACACTCTATTGTCTGGATGTACTTGCGTTTAAATCTACTTACTTGAGGTAAATTAAACTTTAACTTAAGATAAATCAGTCACCCACTGAATAGTATCTTGCTTTCAAAGTTTTGGTAATTATGAATAAGGTTGTGTAAACATCCATGTGTGGGTTTTTGTGTGAATATATTTTTCAACTCCTTTGGGTAAATACCAAGGAGCATAATTGCTAGAACATATGATAAGAATGTGTTTAGCCTTGTAAGAAATGGCCATACTGTCTTCCAAAGTTCTACACTACTTGCATTCCCACCAGCAATCAATGGGAGTTCCTGTTGCTTCACCTTCTCACCAGCATTTGCTGTTGTCAGTGCTCTGGATTTGGGCCATTCTAATAGATGTGTTCTGGTATATTATTGTTGTTTTAATTGGCATTTCCCTTACAACATGATGCTGAGCACCTTTTCACATGCTTTATTCCCATCTATATATCTACTTTGGTAATTTGTCTGTTAAAGCCCTTGGCCCGTTTTAAAATTGGACTGGTTTCTTTTTGCTGAGTTTTAAGGGCTCTTTGAATATTTTGGATAACAGTCTTTATCAGATATATTTTGAAAATATTTTCTCCTAGTCTGTGGCTTGACTTTTCATTTTCTTGGCAGTGTCTTTTGTGGAGCAGAAAAATTTCATTTTAATAAAGTCCAGTTTATTTTGATGGTCCCCTTGGTATTGTATCTAAATAGTCATCCACACAACGTCATCTAGATTTCCTCCTGTTATCTTCTAGAAGTTGTATAGTTTTGCACTTTACATTTAGGTTTGTGATCCACTTAGTGATCCACAGTTAGTTTTTGTGATGGATGTAAGCTCTGTTTACCGATTCTTTTTTCTCCCTTTCTTTTTTTTTTTTCTTGGCATGTGAAAATACAGTTGTTCCAATACCATCTGTTGCTCTATTGTGTTGCCTTTTCTCCTTTGTCAAAGATTAATTGACCATATTTATACAGGTTTATTTCTAGGTCCCCTATTCTGTTCTATTGATCTATTTGTTTATTCTTTCACCAATGTCACCTTGATTTCACCATACCATCTTGATTACTGTAGCTTTATAGCAAATATTGAAGTTGGGTAGTATTATTGCTTTGTTCTCTTTCAATATTATGTTGGCTATTCTTGGTCTCTTGCTCTCCTATATAAACTTCATAGTTATATCACCAATATCCAGAAAAATAACTTGCTGACACTTTAATTGGGATGGAATGAATCTATAGATTAAGTTGGGAAGAACTAACATCTTGATAATATTGAGTCTTCTTGTCCATAAACATGGAATATCTCTCCATTTATTTAGTTCTTTGATTTCTTTCATCAGAGTTTCATAGTTTTCCTCGCATAGATCATGTGCATATTTTATGAGTTAAGTATCTCATCTTGGGGGAAATTAATATAAATAGTATTTTGTTTTTAATTTCAAAATTCACTTGTTCATTGTTGGTATATAAGAAAGCAATCAATTCTTGCATTTTAAGCTTATATTTTGCACCCTTCCTATAATTGCTTATTATATCCAGGAGATGTTGTTGTTGTTGTTGTTGTTGTTGAGTCTTAGGGTTTCTACATAGATTATTGAATCATCTGCAAAGCAAGGCAGTTTTATTCTTCCTTCCCAGTCTTCATATCTTTTATTTCCTCTTTTTGTCTTATTGCATTAGTTTGGATTTCCAGTTTGATGTTGAAAAGCAGCAATGAGAAGAACATCTTTGCCTTGTTCCTGATCTCATTGGGAAGATTTTGAGTTACCATTCAGCGTGATATTAGCTATGGGTGGGTTTTTTTTTAGGTATCTTTTAGTAAGTTGTGGAAGTTCTCCTCTATTGCTAATTTACGGAGTTATTATCTTGGGTATAGGATTTTGTCAAATATTGTTTCTGTATCTATTGATATAATTATCTTATTTTTCTTCTGCTTGTTGTGATGGACTACATCAGTTAATTTTCAAGTGTTCAACCGGCCTTGTACACCTGGAATAGATCCCACTTCGTCATAGTGTATATTTCTTTTTCTGTATTGTTGGATTCAATTTGCTAATATTTTACTGAAGATTTTTGCGTTTATGTTCATGAACGATATAGGTAGTTTTCTTTTCTTGAATGACTTTGTTCGGTTTTGTTATTAAGGGAATGCTAGCCTCATAAAGTGAGTTAGGAAGCATTCCTTTTTTTTCAGTCTTCTGAAGGAGAATAGAGAATTAGTGTAATTTCTTCCTTATATGTTTGGTAGAATTTACCAGTGAACTTATCTGGGTCTGGTGCTTTTTGTTTTGGAAGGTTAGTGATTATCGATCCAATTTCTTTAATAGATAAAGGCCTATTATTAGATCATCTATTTCTTCTTGTGTGAGATTGGCAGATTGTGTCTTTCAAGTAATTGTTTCATTTCATCTAGATCATTAAATATGTGGCCATAGAATTGCTCATAGTATTCTTTATTATCCTCTTAATTTCTATGTCTGTAGTGATGTCCCCTCTTTAATTTCTGATGTTGGTAATTTGTGTTCTTTCTTTCTTTGTCTGAGGTAACCTGGTTGAAGGCTTATTGATTTTATAGGTCGTAAAAAAAAAACCAAAAACAAAAAACACCCAGCTTTTAATACTATTGATTTTCTATTTTTGTTTTATTAATTTTTATTCTAATAATTACTTTTTCCCTTCTGCTTACTTTGTATTTAACTTGCTCCTCTTTTTCCAATTTCCTGAAAGTTAAGCTTAGATGATTTTAGAAATTTCTTCTTTTCTAATATTTATATGCAATGTTGAAAATGTTCCTCTAAGCACTTACTTTCACCATATCCCACAAAGTTTGATAAGTTACGTTTCAATTTTCATTTAGTTAAAAGTATTTTTAAATTTCTCTTTGACCTACGTGTTATTTGGAAGTGTGTTGTATGATCTCCACGTATTTAGGGATTTTCCAGCTACGTGTCTGTTATTGATTTCTAGTTTCATTCTATTGCAGTCTGAGAGCAGACATCATATGATTTCTATTCTTTCAAATTTGTTAGCATTTGTTTTACAGCTCAGGCTCTCTGATATTTAAATTTACTTTTCCTGATATTTTTAAGGAAGTCTTCATTTAGACAACTTTTAAAAAAGATATCTGCTTTTGTTTTAGAATCTATTTATATTTGCTGAAAATTTATGAAGGTAATGCAGAGAATTCTCATGTACTCTCCACTAGTTTTTCCTATATTGGTATTTTATATTTGTATGGTATATTAATAATAACTGGTGAAACAATATTTGTACATTATTATTAACTGAAGTCCATACCTTATCCAGATCTCTTTTAGTTTTTACCTAATTTAATTTCACTGTTCTAGGATCCCACCCATGACACATTACGTTTAGCTATCAGATCACATTAGGCTCTTTTTTGCTGTTGATAGTGTCTCTGACTTTGTGTTTGATGACCTTGATCTTTTTGAGGAGTACTAGCCTGGCATTTTGTACACTGCCTATCAACTGAAATTTGTCTTGTGTTTTTCTCATGTTTGGACTGGGTTTTGAAAGGAAGACTGTTGAGGTAAAGCACCATTCTCATCACATCATACTAAAGGTCAATGTATCATCATGACTTATCATTAAAGATGTTGACCTTAATCATCTGGCTGAGATAGTGCTTATCCAGTTTCTCTACTGTAAAGATTATTTTTTCTGTTCTTTACACTTGTTAGAAGGAAGCTGTTATAGTCAGCCCACAGTTAAGGATTTGGGAATTATGCTTCATTCTTTGAGGGTGGTGTATATACTGAAAATATTTGGAATTCTTCCACATGGGATATTTATCTGTTCTCTAGTTCATGTTATTTGACTTTGCAAAGTTCTCTGGTTTATCTTTTTGTATAATGTTATAAAAATATGGCTGCTTGATTTCTGATTCTGACATTTCCTAGCTGGTGTCTCCTGTCCTTACTTACATCTGGACTTTTAATTTTATCTCTCCTTTCCTCCACCTTGTTCAATTTTGGCTCCACTCCCAGCCATTTCTCTTCTGTTTGTGTTTTTGACCTATAAGGAAGCATTGCTGGTCTATTTCCAGAGTGCATGTAGGTTTGGCTGTGTGAGCCCTTTAGCTCTCCTGAAGATGCCTTACATTAATCCAATAGACAAAACTCCTTCCAATTTCAGCTTTTCTCTATGGGGCTGTTGTATGTTCCAGTGAATACTTTTTGTTTCTTCAGAATTCTCTTATTCTCTGATCATTGTCACTTTCTTTGTTCCCCACAGAAGCTATACCAAACAGATCTGTGACTGCTGATAACTTGTCTCCAGTCTCTTATAGTTTGGATTTCTGGTCAACTAATTTAGTTTAAAATGTTGTCCAAGGATTTTTTTTAACTTGCAATACATTAACTTTTGCATAAGTGGTATGTGTATGTGTGTGTTTGTGGTGTGTACATGTATGTATAATTTCACAAAGATCCATAAAACTATGTTTCTACCACTTTTACTCTCTTTCCAGAATCCTACCCACCCCCTTCTCAACTTTTTTGATTGGTTTTTATTTCAACAGCTTTATTGAGGTATAATCAATGTACAAAAACTGCACACATTTGATGTGTACAATTTGATAAGTTTGCACATATGCATATACCTGGTAAAACATCACCACAATCAAGATAATATCCACCACCTCCCAAACAAATTTTCTTGTGCCTGTTTTCTTTCTTTTCTTTTCTTTTTTTTATTGGATATTGATATTACCTTAAAGTAGGAAGAAACAAATATTCAGTAAGATCATATCTGCAAAAATCATCAAAAGATGTGTCCATCCTTTCTTAATTATTACTCTGCTCTGCTAAAGTTGCCATCATTCTAAATTTGGGAGTGACTTATGTACACATGCGCATTTACTTATTGTACAGATAGACACATATGTACAAAGCATACACTCTGAAACATTTTCACATGAATTCATACATACACACACCCATTCAGATACATGTTCAACTGTACAAACTTCTTATACACACAAGCACACAGGCCTACACACATCTACAACTGAATACACACATATAAAAAAAGTCATGAAATATTTCATAAGTCAGTTTATAAGACCATAAGTCAAATATGTATTTTTCTGTGCAGTCTTTACCCTTTACTGCTTACAAAAGTCCATGTAAGAGAATGACTTAATCATACATTTATAAAATGAGTGCAAGGGATAATTTATATATTTAGACATTTAATGATACCACTGGAGCCTACTTTCCAAAAGAGTTTGTCAGAACCAAATAGAAAATTTAAAAGCAGTGTTTCTCCCTAAGCTATAGCCTTACTTACCATCTAATCTCTTACATTATTTAGATGATCAAATCCTTCACTTGTTTTTATTTTATCTAAGTAAAATCCAATGAAAGATAAAATAGTATTTTTATAGGATTCTGAATTGAATTTTCATGAGATATCCAGAGAAATTTAAGCAGTGATTATGGTTGGAGATTTAAATCCACTATTGTTTCTTAATTTGCATGATAAACAAATACCTTTGTGAATTCTCCCTGAAAAGGTAATCACATGCTGTATTTAAAGAGACTTGCATCTTTTGCTTAATTTAACTTTAAAAAAAGAAACATTTATGTTCTCATTAAATCTGTTGTACAGTTTTATTTCATTGATTTAAGCTTCTGTTAAAAATGCACAAAACTGCCCACACTAGTAATTACCCTAATTTTTAAAAATGCAGTCACCATTCAATCATTAAGAGAAGCAAAGCTTCAGTCCATTAGCCATTGTTTATAATAGCACATCTCAATTGATTAAACTGTAGATATTTTTTTGTAGGTCTTGTTTTATAAATTGAGGTAGTCAAGTAAACATAACATTGGTAATAGTCTTCATAGCCCACTGTCAAAATGACTTATTGTTTTTACAGTCCTGCATTCCTTCAGAATTAATAATACCTTTGTGCCCTTTATAACACTTATTATTGATGCCATGAAGTTCTCTATATTTAATGAGTAGATGTTTCATTATAGTACATAGTTCTGTTGACAGATAGAAAATTTTTCTAATCTGTTTCTCTTCTCCTCTTGATTGAAAGATTGTAAATATGCAATTAGCAGTTGAAGTAGAAGTAAAAGAAGAAAATATCAGCTGTCAAGTATTTCTGTTGAAAGAGACAGGATGCTTTAAGCTAAGAACCAGCATGACAAAAGATAAAAGCATCCTTCCCAATGAGGCTGGAAGTTGCAAAATGTTTAAACATTTGATTTGCTTTTTTCTTCTATAAAATAATTATAGTAATTGTCTATTATGAGACAGAAATTAATGAAAAGACACTTCTTTCCTACAAAGCTGACTAAGGTCAAGCTGTCATACTTCTATATCAACAATATCCAGATTATGATTTCTATACTTAATTGCTTCTTAGTATTCTTCAGTAATGATGGGGTCAATACCTTCTAAAAATGGAAGAAAATAGAAAATACAACGACGGGGGTTTGTTGATTATAGAAGTGATATTAGTTAAAGGAGCAGTATAATATGAGGAGTTCTTGTTTAATACCATTTAGAGTATTTATTACTTCTTTCAGTTTATGAGTTTAATCTCAAAATAGCAGCGTGGTTTTCATATTTTGGTATCTCAAGTTACAGTCTTCAATTTTCTATGACTTTTTTTGGTCTCATGATTTGGGACAGATGTTTAACTTTTATTTTATCTTATACTCTTTCAACAGATTGCCAAATGCAAAATGATTTGTGTGACCTATGAATAATAAGCATCTCCCCATTCATGAAGAAAAATCTTCAGATATTTTGAAATGTGCAAATATATCACAGGCGTTTGACAGTTAGTGAAATAATTCACTAAGTATTTTTATTGCGGATTCTTTATTCTTTATTTTATATTATTTAAATTATCATCAATATTTGATATAGAATATTAATATNAACAATCCTTAATTTCGATGGACTCAAATGTCCACCTTTTGCCCTAGTTGAAAAGTAAATCCTTCCTTATTTTGAGAAGACAAGGAAGTTCTACATTTCTTCTGTTAACTTAATAGTCTTATTTTTAATGTCTAGGTATTTGATTGACATGGGACTTTTATTTGCATATGCTATGAGGTAGGAATCCATTTTGACTTTTCTCGACATAGTGAGTCATTTTCCTCTGAAACAATTATGAAATATCCCATGCTTTTCCCAGTGACTTATAGTGCCATCTCTTTCAACCACCAAGTTTCCCTGAATAGGTAAGTCTGTATCTGGATCTTTTATGCTGTTTCATGATGATAGGGTTGAATAAGCCTTCCTCTACCACATTATTTTATTGCCATGATTTTGTCATAGGTTTTATACCCTAATAGGATGCCTGTCTTCAATTCACTTTTATGTGTACTTTTGAAAAGATTACCTTAGATTCTTAAAAATACTTTGTCATTTGAATTTTAAATAGTATTAAGCTCCCTCCAAAATCTGCTGAACTGACTTGAATTTGAGGATTAATTTTGTAGGGTGTTCAATGAGAATTGATATCTTTGCAATAGTGAATTATCCCAATCAAGAATAAGATATTTTTAGGGATGCCTGGGTGGTTCAATCACTTAAACATCTGACTTTGGCTCAGGTCATGATCTCACGGATTGTGAGTTCGAGACCCACATCGGGCTCTGTGCTGACAGCTCAGAGCCTAGAGCCTGCTTTGGATTGTGTCTTCCTCTCTCTCTGCCCCTCCCCTGCTCATGCTTTGTCTCTCTCTCCCTCAAAAATAAACACAACATAAAAATTTTTTAAAAAATAAGATATTTTTAATATAATTTATTTACACTAACTTCTATGCCATTAAATGGAGTTCTAACATTTTTTTGTGTATTCTCCATTTTTCTTGATATTCAATTTATATTTTACTTTTGAATTTCAATTTCTCCTTGTTTTTGCTGGAATTAAGAAGACAACTGAATTTGTAGTATGGTCTACCTGGGCACCTTGTTAAGGTCTCCCTGAGTTGTGAAAGAGTCAAAAACTGTCCAGGAGGGAAGAATGAAAATCGGCTTTAAATGAAAAATCAAGATGCAGTCCTGCCATTAATCAGGATGGGAGGACAGACACAGATAAAGTCGGCTTCAACGTTAACAACATTGTATCTCCCAAGGTCATGCTGCAATTGTAAAATGCCACAAAGAACCCACTTTGAGTGATTACTGTTCTCTCCCATGATGCCCCAGATCTGCTTTCCTTGTTTCATTCATTACAGGAGACACTCAATTGCTTAGCCATCTGTACTTGAAGACAGCATCCAGCATCCAATCTCTAGCTCATCCTTGCATCTTTGAATTCCTCCTTAAAAACAGCAGCCAATCCGGAATTGATCTTTGCTTTCGACTCTCTTCAGAATCCCTCCAGTGAACCCTAGCCTACACAAGACTGAGCCTCTGCTCTCCCTCTTGCATAACAGCATTCCCTCTTCCTCTGAAATTTTTTCCCTGAAAGCCACTTCCCCCACTCCTCCAGGAAAAAAAAGGATTTTTATCAGACTGTAGGCTTTACAAATTTATATCTTTTCTACTCATTCTGTTGGGGTTTTTATGAAGAAGCTCAAATATCTTTCAAAATATGAATTTTGTTTTTTGGCTTTGCTCTCACGCCTCATCAATTTTCTTTCCCAATTGCATGGGCAAGGGCCTAAATGTTACTATGCTGAAGAAAAGCAAAGATAGTGAACTTCCTCAACTAGCTCGCTGTCTTATCAGCTATGAGAAAGCTCAACTGGCTCCCTGCATGAAAAGTAGTCATCAAAGTCATCTGGCTCCTTGTCTTAAAGGAAATAGAATCTCAAGGCCATTATTTTTGTTTTCTGGTTTAAGCATGTTTGATAACAATTTTTGCAGCTGGCTTTTACTAAGTTAAAGAATTCTTTCTCTCATTCCCACTTCCTTAGTCATTCATATATTATTTTTATTATATAAAGGAACTAAAACTGATTTTTTCCTCATCTACTGAGGTTTTCCTGTTATTTTTGAGCATTTTCTCATAATAAACCATCTTTGCTTACCTGGGATAATCAACTCATACCATGATGTATTATTTTTAAATGTGCTATTTTTATGTTTTTGTATCTCATTTTACTTTTAATTTACATTTCCCTAATGACTAACGATCATGAGCTTTTTGGTCATTTGTATATCCTCTTTTAAATGGAGTGAAGCGTTAATTTTACATTTTGGATACAAAACTTAAAAACATATTTCCCCAACCTGTGGCTTCTTTTTTAACTTCCTGTATAATGTCTTGAAGATTTTGATACATTTAATTTTAATTTTGATACAGTCTATTTTATTAGTATTTATCGATGGTTTTTGGTTTTCACTGTCTTACCTGAGAAATCTTAGCCAAATACAAGGTCGAATAATTTTCTCCTATTTTTACTTATAAAACATTTATAGTTTTTGGTTTTACATTTAAGTCTATGATGCATGTTGAATGAATTTTGTATTTGATGTGAAGTAAAGGTTAAGGTTTATTATTTTCCCATAAAGTATTTAATTTCTTCAGTTTCTTTCATTGAAAAAATTGTCCTTTCCTTCTTTGAGTTATCTTGATAATTTTTTCAAGAGTGACAATATATATTTCTGGACTCTATTGTGTTCTATTGATTCACACAGACATCCTTATGCCAATCCTGCATGTTTAAAATATTTCTTCTTTCTTAAAATTTTTAAAAAAATATTTATTTAGTTTTGAGAGAGAGAGAGAGAGACAGAATGTGAGCAGGGAAGGGGCAGAGAGAGAGGAGACAGAGAATCAGAAGCAGGCTCCAGCCTCTGAGCTGTCAGCATAGAGCCTGACATAGGGTACAAACTCACAAACCATGAGATCACGACCTGAGCTGAAGTTGGATGCTCAACTGACTGAGCCACCCAGGTAGCCCTAAAATTTTTTTTTCCTATGTGAGTATAGTTGACACACAACATTACTTTAGTTTCAGGGGTATAACATAGTGATTCAAGTTACCTGTATGTTATGTTATGCCCACCACAAGTGCAGCTACCATCTGTCATCATACAGTGCTTTTACAATGTAATTGACTATGTTCCCTATGTTCTACCTCTTCTTCCCATGATTTATTCATTCCATAATTAATTCTGCATTGTTTTGATGTCTATAGTTTGATAGCATGTCTTAAAGTCAGGCAGTGTAAGTGCTTCAGCGTTGTTGTTTTACACGATTATTGTGGGTATTCTAGATCTTTTACATTTCACATAAATTTAAAACTCAGCTTTTTCCACAAAAAGGTCTGTTGGGATTTTGACTGGTATCACATGGAACTCATAGGTTACTATGAAGAAATTTGATATCCTGAAATATTGAATCTTCTGATTAATAACCAAGATATTTGCTTAAATGTTCTTTTCCTTCTCTCAGATTTCAATGTACAGATGTTGCAATTTTTCTTAAATATTTCTTTCTTTCTTCATATTTCATGTTTTTATTTTTTCTGCTATTATTAATGATATCAGTGTTTTATTTCAGTTTTCAGTTATTTGTGCTAATACATGAAAGTATAATTGATTATTGAATACTGGTTTTGTGTCTTGGAAACTTCATAAACTCAGATAAGATGCTAGCTTTTTTGGTAAATTCCTAAAAGTTTTCTACCCATATGGTCATGTTGATTGCAAATAAAATTTTACTTTTCCCTTTCCATATCTTGCTTTATATTTCTTTTTATTACCTAATGCTGTGGGTAAAACCTCTATTATAATGTAAAACAGAAGTGGTGAGAGCAGATATCTTGCTTTATTTGTGAATCTAGGAGAAAATCCTCAACCTTTTACCACTGATTATTATGTTAGCAATCGATATTTTATAGATGCTTTTTATGAGGGTGAGGAAGTTCCCTTTCATTCTTAGTCTGTTTTGAGGCTTTACTCTACATGTCTATTAAACTTGCTAACATATTTTCTATATCTATTGAGATGCAGAAAAATTTGTCTTTCAGTCTATTAATTTTGTGGGTTACATTGATTTTCTAATGTTGAACCAAGTTTCCATTTCTGCGATGAAGCCCACTTAATCATGTTGTATTGTTTTTTATGGATTTTTGGATTTGACTTGCTAAAATTTTGTATTTTTTGAGACTAAGTCTATGCAGGAGAATGTAGTTCCTTCCCCGCCACACTTATATTCTGTTTGGTTTTGCTCCCTAGTTAATGCTGACCTTGTCAAAAGGGTGGGGAGCATTCTCTCCTAATCCATATGTGGGGAGAGTTTTTATGGAATTGCTATTATTTCTTACTTAAATGTAGTAGAATTCACCATTAAAGCCTTCTGAATCTGGAATTTTTTTTTCTTTTTTCCACTATGAATCCAGTGTAATAGTTCTATCAAATCAGTGGACTCATTTGGCACCTGAAGGGGGTGGCCATCTGCCGTCTGCACTCCCTCCTGCCTGTTTTCCCCGTTATGTTATTTCTCTTCTTTCTCTCCCCTGACACAGCTCCTGGCCTGTGGGGGTCACATTCATCCCTGTCTTTTGGCCTGAAGGCAGATGTGATCTTTCCATTTTATAGGGGACCCGACAGAGCTGATGGAGAAGAGGGTCACTGGAAATCTCAGCCCCATCCTACATCCCATGCCTCACACTGCGGCAAGTGTCTGCCTCCATTGGGCACAAGGCAAACATGGCAATGGCCGCTGACGGCTTCCCTACATCACGCGCTGGGCCTGAGGCACAGAATCTCACTGTCAGCTCATCCCCAGATTAGAAGCAGGAAGGAAGTTCCCTCTTATTTTTGAAGGATAGTTTCTCTGGGCATAGAATTCTACCCTGACAACATTTTTGTTTTTAGCGCTTTAAAGTCACACCGCATTTTTGGCTTGCATGAGAAGTCTGCTGTCATTCTTTTCTTTGTTTCTGTGTACATAATATACTCTTCTTCGGCTGCTTTTAAGTCTTTGGTGTAATGTGAGCTCTGATTGGCATGATTTTATGTCTATTTATTCTGCTTTGGGCTTGCTGAGTTTCTTGGATCTCTGGGTTTACAGTTTTCATCAAATGTGAAAAACATTCAGCCATTAGTTCTTGAATTTATTTTCCTGCTCCGCCTGCTCTTCCTTCAAGTTTTCATGTAGCACCACGTCGACTGCTTGATACCGTTTCACAGGTCACTGCAGGTTTTTGCTTTGGGGTTTGTTTTTTTTTTTTGACCTTGTGTGCTTCGTTTTTACATTTTATTGCTTTGTCTTTTAGTTCACTCATCTTTCCTTTCATAGTGTCTAACCTGCTACAGTGTCTTATTTTAGATTGATTTTCCAACTTCAGAAGTTCCTTTTTCATCTTTTTCTTCTTTTTTTCCTGTCTTCATCATGTTCATATTTTCCACTATCTTCATGACCATGGAGGACAAATTTATACTAGTAGGAAAATCAGAGTCCTTTTCTACTCACTTCATCACCACTCTCGTTTCGGAGTATGTTTTGTAGACTGATTTTAATGGTCGTTATTGATCATATTATGCTGCTTCTTTGCATGTCTGGTGATTTTTTATTATATTTGAGATTATCTCACTCGTGCTGGACATTTGGCTTTGTTCCAGCATGGTGTTAAGTTACCTGGGATCTGTTGGATTTTTTTTTTAAAGGATTTCTTTTATGTTTTGTTAGTGCTAGTCAACGGCAGCCATATTTTCCTCCCCTGTTGCCACTGTTTAATTGGTCTCACTATTACATAAGGTGATTAATGCATGAGAACTCTGTCAAATGCCTCATCCTTATGAGATCTTTCCACTATGGCTGGTGGCAGCACAGACTGCTCATGGACTTGTGTCAAGCCTAGAAAATTGCTCTGTTTTCTGATGGTTCTATCATGGGTTCTTGTATACACAGAAGAGTACTTAGCTGAGGTTCCACAGGGATTCCCCCACAGATCTGCAGAATTACTTCTCTGTGCAGACCCCTTCTCTCAAATGCCCTGTCTCAGTTCTAGACTCCTGGGTCTGCAGAATACAGCTTTCTGTTTCCCTGACACAGGACACTGGGCTCCATGTCTCTGTTCTCTATGCTGCAGCCTGGAAAGTGTCATGGGGGTGGACATTGGATCAGTCATCGAGCTCACCTCAGTTTTCCTTTCTCTTGGAGATTGCTTTCCTGCTATGTTTTCATATCTTTTGGCTGCTTTTATAATTTTGTGAGGAGAGAATTTCCTATAGCAGTTAATTCTTCATGGACAAAAATGGAATTTGATATATTTTTTAAAACTTGTATGTTCTTTTAATATACTGTTCTTGTTGGTTTTGAAATAGTTCTCCTAACCTCATCAAACCATATGTCCAATTTTCTTTTTTAAAAATGTGTTTTGTTCAATGACAGTGGTGAGAATGAACATCCCTATATTGTTCCTGACCATAGAGGAAATCTCTCTGTTTTCTCCCATGAGGATGATATTAACTGGATCTTGCATATATGGCCTTTATTATGTTGAAGTATGTTTTCTCTAAACCTGCTCTGTTGAGGGTTTTTATCATGAATGGATATTGTACTTTGTCAAGTGCTTTTTCTGCATCTATTGAAATGATCGTATGGTTCTTATCTTTTCTTTTATTAACGTGGTGTATCGTGTTAATAGATTTGTGAATACTGAACTACCCTTGCAACCCAGAAATAAATCCCACTTGATCATGGTGGGTGATTGTTTTGGATGTACTGTTGGATTCAGTTTGCTAGTATTTTACTGGTAATTTTTATATCTGTGTTCATCAAGGATATTGGTCTGTAGTTTTCTTGTTTAGTGAAGTCTTCCTCGGGTTTTGGCATTCAGGGTGATGCTGGCTTTATAGAATTAATTCGGAAGTTTTACTTCCTTTATTATTTTTTGGAATAGTTTGAGAAGAATAGATGTTAAACTCTTCTTTAAATGTTGGGTAGAACTTACCTGTGACTCCGTCTGGCTTTGGACTTTCATTTATTGGGAGTTTTTTGAATACCGATTCTGTTTCTTTGCTGGTTATCAGTCTGTTCAAGGTTTCTATTCTACATGTTTCAGTTTTGGTAATTTATATGTTTGTAGGAATTTATCCATTTCTTCCAGGTTTACCTATTTGTTGGCATGTGATTTGTCATAATAATCTTATAATAGTTTGTATTTCTGTGGTGCTGGTTGTTATTTCTCTTCTCTCATTGGTGACTTTATTTATTTGAGTCCTTTCTCTTTTCTTTTTGATGTCTGGCTGGAGGTTTATCAATTTTATTAATTTTCTCAAAGAATCAGCTCCTGGTTTCATTGTTTTATTCTATTGTGTAGTTGTTCTTGTTTGTTTGTTTGTTTTTTTGTTATGCTTTGTTCTTGCTTTTTTTTTTTTTTTTTTTNCTCCTCTAGGTGTAAGGCTAGGTTGTTTATTTGAGATTTTTCTTGCTCCATGAGGTAGACATATATTGCTATATTCTTTCCTTTTAGAACCACTTTTGCTGCATCCCAAAGGTTTTGGACTAACATGTTTTTATTTTTATTTGTTTCCATATATATTTTTAATTCTTTGATTTCCTGGTTGACCCCTTCATTGCTTAGTAGCATGTTATTTAACTTCCAAATATTTGTTGTCTTTCTAAATTTTTTCTTGCAGTTGACTTCTAGTCTTATAGCATTGTGGCTAGAAAAGGTGCATGGTATGACTTCAACCTTTTTGTATTTGTTGAGACCTATTTTGTGATCTAACATGTGATCTATTCTGGATAATGTTCCATGTGCACTTGAAAAGAATGTATATACTATTGTTTTAGGAGGGAATGTTCTGAATATACTGGAGGTCCGAGCCACAGTGATCAGACAACAAAAAGAAATAAAAGGGATCCAAATCAGCAAAGAAAAAGAAAGCTTTCACTATTTTCAGATGACATGGTTCTCTCTAAATAACACCCAAGTGACTCCACCAAAAAATTGCTAGAACTGATCAACGAATTCAGTAAAGTTACAGTATTCAAAATTGATGTACCAAAATCTGTTGCATTTCTATACACCAATAATGAAGCAGCAGAAAGAGAAATTAAAGAATCAATCCCATTTACAAGTGCACCCAAAACAATTAAATAGGTCTCAATAAGCCTATGTTGAGAAGTGAAAGATGTGCACTCTGAAAACTGTAGAACTGAGGAAAGAAAATGAAAACAACACAAAGAAATGCAAAAACATCCCATGCTCAATGGGTTGGAAGAACAAATATTGTTAAAATATCTATACTACTCAAAGCAGGCTACACATTTACTGCAATTCCTACCAAGAGCATTTTTCACAGACTAGAACAAACAGTTCTAAAATTTGTATGGAACCACAAAGACCCTTAATACCCAAAGCAATCTTGAAAAAGAAAAACAAAGCTGGGGGCATCACAATTCTAGACTTCAAATTATATTACAAAGCTGTAGTGATAGAAACAGTATGACCCACACAAAAATAGACATGTAAATCAATGAAGCAGAATAGAATACCTGGAAATTAATCCACAATTGCATGGTCAATTAATCTTTGACAAAACAAGAGAGAATATCCAATGGGAAAAAGACAGTCTCTTCAACAAATGGTGTTGGGAAAACTGGACAGCCACATGTAAATGAATGAAACTGAACTACTTTCTTTTACGACACAAAAATAAATAAATTCAAAATGGATGAAAGACCTAAATGTGAGACTTGAAACCATAAAAATCCTAGAGAAGAACACTAGCAGTAACTTTTTTGACATCAGCTGTAGCAACTTCTTTCTAGATGTGTCTCCTGAGGCAAGGGAAACAAAAGCAAAACTAAACTATTGGTACTTCATCAAAACAAAAAGCTTCCGCATACTAAAGAAAACCATCAACAAAAGTAAGTTTGGGAATGGAAGAAAATATTTGCAAATGATGTACCTAATAAAGGGTTAGTATCCAAAATATATTAATGACTTATAAAATTCAATAGCTGAAAAACAATAACCCATTTAAAAAATGGCAGAAGACATGAGTAGATATTTTTCCAAAGAAGGCATGTAGAAGGCCAACAGACACATGAAAAAATGCTCAGCATCACTCATCATCAGGGAAATAGGAATCAAAACTACAATGAGATATCACCTCATATCTGTCCAAATGGCTAAGAGCAACCACACAATAAACAGAGGTGTTTGTGAGGATGTGGAGAAAGGGGAACCCTCATGCACTGTTGGTGGGAATGCAAACTGGTGCAGGTAGTCTGGAGAATAGTATGAAGGTTCTTCAAAAAGTCAAAAATAGAGCTACCTTATGATCTAGCAATTGCACTACTGCGTATTTACCCAAAGAATACAAAAATGCGAATTTGAAGGTTTACATGCACCTCAAAGTTTATAACAGCATTATCTACAACAGCTAAATTATTGAAATAGCCCAAGTGCCCATCAGCTGATGAATGGATAGAGAAGATGTGGCATGTATATATATACGAGGGAATATTATTCAGCCATAAAAAAGAATGAAACCTTGCTATTTGCAACGACATGGATGGAGCTAGAGAGTATTGTGCTAAGTGAAATATTCAGTCAGAGAATGACAAATACCACATGATTCCACTCATATGTGGAATTTAAGAAACAAAACAAATGAGCAAAGGGGCAAAAAGAGAGGGAGTCAAACCAAGAAACAGACTCTTAACTACAGAGAACAATCTGATGGTTACCAGAGGGAAGAGGAGTGGGAATATGTATAAGAGGTAATGCAGGGTAAGGACTGCACTTGCTGTGTTGTATCAATTTGTTGAATTGTTGTATTGTACACTGGAAACTACTATTACACTGCATGTTAACTGACTGGAATTTAAATAAAACTTTAAAAAGCAAATAAAAGGTATTCTGTAACAACCTGTATATCTCATCATTAACAACTAGTTTGAAGTTTCTCTCAAGCCATGTAGGTCTGCTTTTTGTATTTGCTTTTTTTGTTGTTTTAAATCACCATTTTAATTTCTATCTACTAAAAATTTGCATATTAATTTTTACTGTTTTTGTATGATTTGATATATTATTTTCTTTCCAAGAATTTAACATATCTGCTAACTTTTCCAAATATATTGATGATATACAGTTTATAATCTTTATAGTCCCTATGGTATCTCTAGTAGCTTTTCTCTTCTTATTCTGAAGTTTGTTTATTTGTGTTTCTTTTTGTTTTTTTATTTCATCTTATCATTTCTGTTTTATGTCCATTTTCCCCAAAGAACCAAGTTTTTAAAAATGTCATGTCTATTAATTTTTACTGTGGTCATTTTTCTCAACTTCACTGAGCCCATACTATTTACATATTATTTATTTCCTGCCTTCTTATTTTGAATCTGGTGCCCTTTTCCTAGTTCTTTCCCTCATCTTATTTTCCAATAGAATTTTTAAAAAGCTTAAAAATAAAAAAAGGAGAAAAACTGGAAGCAAGTGTGAAGAGGCAGTTCACACATGTGGTTTACAAATCTGTGTAGAAATACCAAACTTTCTGGAAATCAGAAAAAAAATGATAGAGTATATTTTACCTGTCAGGTTACCGAATTTTAGAGAGTTGTATAATGCCCTGTGTCAACTAGGTTTGGGCAGGGGAGCAAGGGAACTCACATAACATTCATATTTTTAACTCAGCAAAAGTATTTCGGAGGGGATTCTGACAATGACTTTAAGACTGTATGCCATGCAATCTGGTAGTCCCTTTCCTGGATATATTCTCTCGAGAAAATCCACTAGCGCATAAACTCTTTGAGGACAGGGCTTTAATTTTTTTTTTTTTTTTTTTTTTTTTTGTTCAATGACATATCCTACATGCCTAGAACAGTGCATGGCACTTATCAGATGTGCTGAATCCGATACATATTCGTTGAATTGAATAACTCTCACGTGAGTGCTACAAATGGGTATGTGTGAGGGTGTTCACTGCAGCATGGTTTTCAGGAGCAAAGAAGCCTTCATTGAGTTCAGAATGAAGAGAAAGCAAAAGCAAAACGGAATCATAACGTTCATTCAAGGGAACACCGCTGTAGGAAGTAGGAAGCAGACAATAATCTGACTAGATCAATGTGGAGTGAAGAGTCAGCACCAAAACAAGATCAAAGCAATGTATCAAATAAAAGTTAAAAATAAACACACATGAAAAAGGACTCTATTTTGAAGGAAGCACACATTTTAAGGACATGAGTTAAAGCAATTAGAGGAGGTAGGAGAATGGAAATAAGAGTGGGAATAGGAAATTAAACTTCAGAAAATAAAATAAAATGAAGACACAGAGGTGCCTTGCAGGGACCGACAGTGGGACGCCTCAGTTCTGTCTGCGCTGTGCCTTTGAAGTCCAAGCAAAAAAAAAACAAAAAAAAGTCTGCACATGTCATTTTAGCTAGTTTTGTCCTTTTAACATACCATTCAATTTACTAATGGCATAGTTTTCCAAGAAGACTTTGGATTACAAAATTACTCCTTTGCTAAGTAAATTGCTGCTAAACCCCAAACCAGGTATTTCATCGAGATTAATTTACAATTAACAATCTGGCCTGCCGGTTGGTGGCAGACCGGCCACCTGTTTGTTTTGGTTTTACACACCCAGCATTGTAAACAACAGCATCATGTTATAAAAGAATTAAGGGACTGAGTAGCCATGGAAATAATACACAAGGAGAATATAAACGACACACTTTTATGTAACTTGTTAAGTCAGATTGGTATCTAGAAACTGAAAGTTATTACCATCAGCAATGAGCCCTTGGCCTATTAGCTCACATGTGAAATGACTATGGACCAGGCCCGTTTTGCAATAAACAGGTGTCTCTGTCCCACAACGGGCACTTCTGTAGCGAAGCTGGAGTGAGGAATGTCACGCTTTCACAGCAAGACGTCGTCCATCTATGTTAACACTGAGGGCCAATGGCCATCGAGGAAAAACTGAACTTTTTTTTTTCTTTAAGAGAAAAGCTATATTCTCAATGGTTTTATTAGAAATGGGGGAAATGAGTAGCAAAGGGGGAAAATGAAGTAGAAAATGCCCAGCTGAATCCTGCCAAGTTCTTCTGGGGAAAGAGCACAGAGGGCTGTAAAGAGAGGAGGGGCACACAGAGAGGGAGTGAATGGGTTCTCTTGTGCTGAGCTCCTCCAGGAGCTGAGGAAAAGAGACTAGAATGTAAAGCACAAGTAGAAAAAGGGAAGATTACAAAAGAGCCTTTATCTTAAAGGTCCCCTTCAAAGATGTAATTTTCTTTACAGGCAAGCACAACAGTTACAAGAAGGGGCTTTGTCTCTTTACCTATAAATTTCATGCTGCCCCCATTGGCATTTGTGAAAGCAACATTCGAAAAGCAGGGCCCCCATTTTTTGTTAGCAATAATTAGGGGAGAAGGAGCTTAGGAAATAACTGTAACATTTCTGTTGTTTGATCAAAGATCTTGTTTGATTCCGCCAAGAGTTCTTACTTTCTTTCTTTTTTTTTATATATTTATTTCTAGGAGAGAGAGAGAGAGAGAGACAGCGTGAGCAGGGGAGGGTCAGAGAGAGAGGGAGACACAGACTGAAACAGGCTCCAGGCTCTGAGCTGGCAGTCAGCACAGAGCCCGACGCGGGGCTCGAACCCACGAACCGCGAGATCATGACCTAAGTGAAAGTCGGACGCTTAACCGACTAAGCCACCCAGGCGCCCCAAGAGTTCTTACTTTCTAATTATATGTGTGTATTAATGGTATCCATGTAATTCTAAAAAGGATTACTTATTTATAGTCTCTATGCCAAGGTATTGTGTTATATTTAAAAGTATATATTTGATGACCAGTGGATGCTTTAATAAAACCTCAAATAAAATATTAAACTTATAAGAATAAGTGGATCTTAGAAATATTATATTAATATTATATAAGAACACATTTTCCTAGTAACCGTTGTAACAAAAAAGATTAGCCCAAGAGATCGCTCTTGAAGAAAACTTGGTGGCAAATGACTGAAAAGTTAACCCAAATGTCTGAAGCGCCTGTGAGGAGTTAGTGATGAGTGTGACGGACGTCGTTGGCTTCCCAGGCTTCGAATGGTGGCAAGACCTTGATTCTCTTTACAGAGATCTCGGCACCATCACCACAAAACTGGCAAGCTCTCAAGCTCTCGCTGTAAGGTTGCAAAATGAGTACAATAGCTTCTGTTTTGTATTTGACAAAAGCTTTTAAAAAGTTTCCAGAATTGACTTCAGTTTGTTTTGATTTATAGTCTTGAACCGGTGACTCTTTCTAGGGACCCAGTAGGCATTGATTACTTGAGTTTCCTTTACCTGTTTCAGTCTTCAGTGAGGAGCGTTCAGGTTCGCCCAGCCTGTTGGCTGACACAGAGGTGTGTCCAAAAGCAGAATTCAGTGGACCTTAAGAACGGGGAGTAGAACTGGAGGGAAAATTAATAAATGTCCATTACGTTGTCCTTTGATGATCGCTTTCAAATGCCCATCCCGTTCTAACTCCAATAATCACTCTTGCCAGTGTGTGTGTGTGTGTGTGTGTGTGTCTATTCATCCAGACCTTTCTTCTGTGAACTTATATAAAATAGAACAGAAAGATTTACAATCCTTATTGTAATTTAAAAATCACATTAATGAAGTAGCATTATTTTTCAACTTGCTTTTTACACTTGATCTTGAAGATCTAATCAAGTGAATCTACTTTGACAATACAAGTACGGAAAGCTATCACAAGAAAGCTAGTACTTAGAGATTTACCTTAACCACTACTGCATGATTTTATGTAACATACACATGCCTTCGTAGATGTAACTATATTTAACTACAGTGTATTTAGCAATCTCTCAATTAAAGATTTCTGTCTTTTTCTCTCTAATCTACCTCTGCTTCTAGCAACAGCAATACCATCATGAACATTCTTGTGCAAGTCTATTCGCACATAGGGAAGTATTTTTTCGAGTAAACACTGTATTAAAAAGTGGCATCATTAGATAATGCCACATTCGCTTTAGAATGTCTTTACCAGGTGTGCCTGGGTGGCTCAGTCGGTTAAGCATCTGACCTTTGTTCAGGTCATGATCTCATGGTTTGTGAGTCTGAGCCCTGTGTCGGGCTCTATCTGTGCTGACTCCTCAGAGCCTGGAGCCTGCTTCAAATTCTGTGTCTCCCTTTCTCTCTCAAAACTAAATAAACATTAAAAAAATTTAAAAAGCAAAACAAAACCACCCCCCCCAATGTCTTTACCAATGTATATTCACAGTGATTTACAGTTTACTTTTATAGCAGTATATGAGACTGTTCACCCTCTTTCCAAGGCCTGATATAATCAATTTGTAATTTTTGCTAATCTAAGGTTAAAAATAGTATTAGTGTTTTTGCTTTAATTTGAATTTCCCTGTTGATTATGGAGAACTTTCACCTTTTTTTATGTTTTATTGATCTTTTGCTTTTTATTTTTTCTATGGATTGCTTGTGCATATATATGCTTTGCTAAGTCAATAAATGTTTTCCTTTAACTGATGTGTATAATTTTTTCATGTATTCTGAATAACAATTCTTTGTCTTATTATCTAGGTGATAAATACTATTACCCAGTGCATGATTTGTGTTTTTAAGTTTATCCATTTTTTTCCTTCATGGTTTTTTTATTTTTAAAAATTGAGATATAATTGACATATAACAATGTATCTGATTTAGGTATAGAACATAATGATTTGACATATGCATACATTGCAAAATGATGATTACAATAAGCTTAGTTAATATCCATCAACACATGTAGTTACAATTTTTTTCTTCTTATGCTGAAAACTTCTAAGATCAACTCTCTTAGCAATTTTCAAATATTCAGTACAGTACTGTTTACATAGTCATCATGTTCTACATTATATTTCAAGATTTGCTTATCTTATAACTGAGAGTTTGTAGCTTTTGGCCACTTTCACCCATTTTGCTCGCTGCACCTGCAACTTCTGGAAACCACTGATCTGTAATGTGTTCTCTATATCTAGGAGTTATATGGTTTTTTTAAATTTTTTATTTTAGATTCCATGTATAAGAGAAATCATAAGGTATTTGCCTCTGTCTGAATTATTTCACTCAACATAATGCCCTCAAGTTCCAGAAGCCTTCATGTTTTTATAAATGTTTGCTACATGATCATAAGCATATGTTTATACTTCGCCTTTAATACCTGCTTAGTTTTATTTTTACAGTCTTACATTCAAGACATTGATTCATTAGTATTTACGCTTGTATAGTATGAGTAAGCATTTATCTTCGTTCTGTTTTATTTTTAATTTTCGCAACACAACTGACTGGAAAGCATAACTTTTCCTTACTGAGGTGAGATGCACACTAAATGTGCATGAACACTCCTGGAGTAAAAATTCTAAGGTTTAAAATTTTTCATTCTCCTGCTTGGTAGAGTAAAATCTCTTATTCTTTTTTGTGAAAATTGTCTTGGCAATTCTGATTCCATAAAAATTAAGAATCAATTTGTCAATGGCCGTAAGAAACAATTTTTATGCATTCAGTTGGGATACATTGAAATTATAGACAAATAAAGAAAAATGAACATTTTTACGGTTTTCAGAATACCCAAACACAAACACATTACAACTCCCCATTTATTTTAGTTTTCTTTTATGTTACTAAGTAAAGGTTAACAGGTATCTTTTCCAAAAAGTTTAGTATATTTCTCGATAAACACTTTTTCTAGGAACATAACTGTTTGTTATCTTTGCTTTTAGATAAAAAAAACCACATTACTTAAAAAAAGTATTGATGTGGTCATAAGGAAAAATACATATATCATAAGTATACAGCTTGATGAATTTTTCCAAACTAAACCTACCCTGCAACCAACAGTATCAGATTAAGATACTGGATGTGATCATACTTCAGAAGCCATACTATATGCCCTTCTGGCCGATATCCCATCCTTGATGACCAGTCACTATCCTGGTTTCTTACAGAGTAGACCAGTTTTGTCTTTTTATAATTTACATAAGAGAAAGCATTTTGATTCTACTCTTATGTATCTGACTTCCTTTACTCAAGGTTACACAGGTGAGTTTTATACATATTGTTGCATGTGATTGTAGAGATTTCAATCCATACCTTTGCGGTATATTAGTCTACTTTATGAATATATGAGATATCTACCAGTTCTACCATTGATAAGTATCATAGTTTTAGTCTATTATGTATAATGTTGTGTTGAGTATTTTACTCAATGAATTTTGGTGAACTTTTTTGGTGCATGTTTTGGGGACATTTATTGGGTTAAAGAAAATGTGTATGTTTGTCCTTAATAAGCGTTGCTAGTTTTCCAGATTCCTTGTGCCAATTTGCACAGTCATGCACAGCAATGTAGGAGGATTCTGCTAACTTCGCGTCCTGGATGACAATGGGCATTTTCCGTCTGGTTGCTGTGGAGTGGTATCTCAGTGTGATTTTAATTTGCATTCACTTGATGTCTAAGAAAGTCGAGCGTTTCCCCCCCCCATATTTTATGGCCATGTTGATAGTCTCTGTTGTGAAATGTCTGTTCAAGCCTTTTGCCATTTAAAAAATTGCTTTGTCTATCTTTTACTTAGTAATTTGGAATTTCTTTATTTTTCTTAATATGAGTCTTTTGTTTGATATGTTTTGTCCAGGCTCTGTGTTGTGTTTCCACTTTCTTAATAATGTCTTTGATGAACTGAAGTTCTTAATTTTTAGAGTTCAATTAAACATTTTTTCTTTTATCATTACTGCTTTTTGAGTTCTGCTTAAGAATATATTACTTATTCCAAGATCATATTTTCTTCTATATATTTCTCTAGAACTTTGTTTTACCATTCATATTTAGATCTTCCACCCACTTGGAATTAATTTTTTTTCTTTTAGGGTGAGGTAGGAGGTCAAGATTCATTTTTTTCCTGAATGAATATCCAATCCATCTGGCATCATTTATGAATAAAAACATACTTCCTCTTATTACACTGTGTGTCATGTTTGGCATAAAGAAAAACAGTGACTGAATATTCTAGACTCTGTTCTGTGCCACGGAACCCTTTATCTATCTTAGGTGGAGACTACACTGTCTTAGTATAACTTCAGAATGGGTCTTGGTAGCCAGTAATATGGTAATATCAGTCCACCAACTTTGCTCTATTTCTTCTAAGATGCCTTGGCCATTCTCAGATTTTGCATTACAAAAGCTTTGCATTTCCATATGAATTTATTTATTTTTATTTTTTTAATGTTTTATTTATTTCTAAGAGAGAGAGACAGCGTGAGCAGGGGAGGGCCAGAGAGAGAGGGAAACACAGAACCTGAAACAGGCTCCAGGTTCTGAACTGGCAGTCAGCACAAAGCCCAATGCGGGGCTCGAACCCATGAACCATGAGATCATGACTTGAGCCAAGTTGGCCACCCAACCAACCGAGCCACCCAGGCACCCCATCCATATGAATTTTAAAACCAGCTGGTCTATCAAGAGGATTGCTGAACTACTGACAGGGATTGCCTTGATTCTATTGTTAAATGGGAGGAGAATTAACATCTTTACAATGGTGAGTCTTTCAATCCACAACTACGGTATATCCCTCAGGTTATTTAGGTGTTTTAAATTTTCTCTGAATTTTTTTTTATAATTTTCAGTATAAAGATATGCATATCCTTTGTTAGATTATTCAGAGGTATTTTATGTTTCTGGTGCTACTATAAATGGTTACTTTTTTTTGATAGTTGATATATAGAAATACAATTAATGTTTGAACATTGACCTTGTATCCAGTGACTTACAACACTTTTCAATTCTAATAGGTTATCTACAGATTCTTCTGGATTTTCTTGGTAAACAAATATGACTTCTGTGAATAATGACCTTTTATTTCTTCCTTTACAAACCTTAGATCTTTAATTTGTTTTTTATTTCACTAGCTAGTGAAATTTAAATTTCACTAGCTAGTGCCTCCCATACAGCACTGAACAGAAGATGCATTCTTGTCTCATTTGAGGGAAGAAAGTTTCAATATTCCACCATTGAATATGATACTTGCTACAGATTTTTAAATATATTATTTATTAATATTAAGGGCATTTTTTCATTCCTATTTTGCTAAGATGTTTTATCATAAATGGATGTTAAATTTTATGATATACTTTTTATACATATTTTGAGATGATCACATGCAATTTCTCTCTTGTTTTAATGTAGGAAATTACATTGTTTTCTAATACTGAAACATACTTATATTTCTGAAGTAGACATTAATTAAATGAAACATATTGGATTTTGCCTATATTACAGGGTTCTTTGTTCTTATACCTGATTAAACATTTTTGCATCTCTGAGTTAAGAAATTTGTCTGTAATTTTCCTTTATTTTAATATTCTGGTTAGGTATGGAACCAAGTTTTGTTATTTTCATAGAGAGTTATGAAGTGTCCCTATTTTGGTAGACACTGAGAGTTTAAGGTATGTTATTTCCTCCTTAAATTCCTAGAATAAATCAAATTCCTGGTAAAGGCTAAGTAGTCTTCAATTTTTTTTATTGACGAGGATTTTATTTTTTTATTTTTAAAACAATTTTTTTAATGTTTTATTTATTTCTGAGAGAGAGAGAGAAACAGCATGAGCAGGGGAGGGTCAGAGAGAGAGGGAGATACAGAATCTGAAACAGGCTCCAGGCTCTGAGCTGGCCGTCAGCACAGAGCCCGATGTGGGGCTCACACCCGCAAACTGTGAGATCATGACCTGACCTGAAGTTGGACGCTTAACCGACTGAGCCACCCAGGCACCCCTATTGATGATTTTAATTACAGATTAAATTTCTTTTGTATGTGTAGGATTATTTAGATTTTTTATTTCATCCATCATGTTAGTTATTTTTTTAGTGAAGATTTCATCTATTCCTTACAAATAATCAGCCTTTTTGATATTCTTATATACTTTGATTTTCTTTAAAAGTCTGGCAAATCTATATAAAATGTCTACTTTAAATTTGTAATATTTGTTTTTTCTCTTTTTTATAGATCAGTCTTATTATGAAAAGACATAGTCTTTCTATGAAAAAACACAATTTATGTCTTCACTTATTATTTTACTATTTATCCTCTTTGTATACACCATAACCTTCTATCTATTATTTATTTTTATTTCCTGAGGTTTGATTGGTTGTTATATTTCTAGCATTTTAACATTGAAATTGGAAGTACTGAGTTTCAGCATCTCTTTTCATACATATTACATATAAATTAAATACAATATTTTTAAAATATTTTTTTTAATTTTCAAAATTTATTTTAAAGGCCAGAATGTCTTAAATGTTATTACTTTAGCTGCATTCCATAAATTTTGATGTGTGGTATCTTTATCATTATTTATTTTAAAATATTATCTAATTTCCATTTTGACTTCTTTGACCTATGGTTTTTCTAGACCTATATCTTTAACTTCCAGACATGTCAAGTTTTTCCACTCATCTTTTGTTACTGATTCTGGCTTTGTTATAATCTGATCAAAAGACGTAATCTGAAATTTTGTAATCTCAAATCTGCTGAAGCTTTCTTTTTTCCCGAGCCTGATATCCTTTGATAAATGTTTATTGCATTCTTGAGGAAAATGTGAATTATGTTACTATTAGATACAGTGTTCTATATGCATTAATTAAGTCAAATTTGTTAAATGTGTGGGGGAGGTTTTTTTCCTTTGTATTTGTTTTGATGTGCCTACAGATTTAGGATTGTGATGTCTTTCTGTTAGGATGACTCCTAAAATGTCTTTTTATTTCCTTATTTCTAGCGATGTTTCTTGTCTTCAAGCCTATGTTGTTTTATAATAATTGTCAAGAACTGTGAAGACTCTGAGATTTTGACCTTTCTTATAAGCTGAAAACATAAGGTGCCATAGTTTCATGGATGTTGGTAGAAGATACAGGATAAGAGCAGTAACAGTAACCAGAGCATCAGAGTTTTATTGGACTGTTCCCCTGAACCCCAATTTCCACACAGTGTTAGAAATACCACCTGATTTTAGCCTAGCCAAATCACCAGGGCACCCTGCCTAACCATTTCGGAAGGACTCTGTGAATCAAGGGCCCCGTTGAACCAGTAGTCTTATTTCAGGAGGTAAACAGAGGAAGAAAATTTGTCAGAAAGGAACAGCTGCATTTAGCCTATTCGAGCTACACTCGCTTCTTAAAAATGTGGGTTGACAATTTTAATCAGTTCTGAAAAAGTTACACGGATATAAACTTCTTTTACTTTTCCTTATTCGATTTTTTATTAGTCTCCTTCTTTTCAGTCCTGCCTCACAGCTTCTCTTGCCTCCAATTCCTGAACTTTGGGGGGAGTTACGGTGCATCAGTTGGCTTACTTCTCAGTAGCACTATCCTTTTGAGATACCTGATATTCAGATTTGAAATTCTTCTAAAATCTCTTTCTGCTTTCTACGTCTGAAAAATATGCTGATGCCATTACCCACTCTTTTCTTCTGTCCTCTTTGTCTGTATGCCTATTTCATTCCTCTTTTTATTTTTTGAGGGAATTTATGGGAAGATCAGAGATAAATAATGTATTTATGGCATCAGATCCAACTCAAAATGTCCATCCCATTATTTCCTTTCTTTTTTTTTTAATATTTTTTATTTATTTCTAGGAGAGAGATAGAGAGAGAGACAGCGTGAACAGGGGAGGGTCAGAGAGAGAGGGAGTCACAGACTGAAACAGGCTCCAGGCTCTGAGCTGGCAGTCAGCACAGAGCCCGACGCGGGGCTCGAACCCCGGAACCACGAGATCATGACCTAAGTGAAAGTCGGACGCTTAACCGACTAAGCCACCCAGGCGCCCCCATCCCATTATTTTCAATTTTCCTATTTTATTTGGGTTTTAACACATCTCTTGTAATTATCAGTTAACTGGATATAAATCTAGAATGAGTGTCTCTCTAATCCAGGTGAGCTTAAACCATTCACATCACACATTATTCACATTTATTGTCATTGATAATTTGTACTGATGGCACTTTTCAAATGTTGGGTGGTTTTATATTTTATATTTAAATTCACATTTACAGTTATTTGCCTCTGACGGGCTCTACCTGGGTAGTCAGCCTATGGGAGGGCTTGGGAATGACTTGAAGGTTGTGGTGAACTTTGTTTTAGGGGAGGGTGATAGACAGGATATCCAACTATATCACTGCCTTGTCTCTCTTGCCGCAACTCCTACAAATATTCCTGTTGACAGTAAGATACCCTATACGCTGGTGTTTGGGGGTTGGGGGGGCTACAGGCCGCTTTCTCTGGTTTCTCTCACCTTGTTATTCTGGTTGTGCACCTTGCTCTTGTCTCTGGGTGTCCTCTGCTCATGGGCTCTTCCACCATGGTCATGCCTAACTTCGCTACAACCTTCTGGGTCAGTACAACCCTATAGCCTATAAAATGTGCTCAATATGCAGGCCATACTGTTTAGCATACCTACCCAATGATTCTGTTTTTCAGTCTCTTACGGATTTCTCATTCTGTGAATCACTATGAGTATTCATTTCCATTTCGAGCAATGCTATAGATAAATTATTTATAGGATTTGGTGTGTGTGAGGGGTGAGACTGGTGATGTCAGAGATGATCGGTCTGTCTTCCTAGAACTAGATCTCTGAAGCACAGCCCATATTTAGATACTGGACAGCTCAGTTATTCTTCTGTGGAAATTAGACTTCTGCTAAATCCCACATTTTGTACTGACTCGTACAGTTTGAGCTCCCTGTTCCAAAAGCTCTTAAGGATTCAATTAAAATTCTCTCATACAGTATGAATATTATATAACACTGTAAATCACTTGGGTTCTCTATGGCTGTGTCCTTCCCTTTAAGACCATACAGCACAACTTTAATTTCTAGATTAGATTAGACCGATGGCTGAAATCTCATGTCACCTGTGACTGATTACTCTTGTTTCCTTCAATCTCTGGAATCTTTTTTTTTTTTTAAGGTTTTATTTATTTCTAGGAGAGAGAGAGAGACAGCGTGAGCAGTGGAGGGTCAGAGAGAGAGGGAGTGACAGACTCCAAAACAGGCTCCAGGCTCTGAGCTGGCAGTCAGCACGGAGCCCAACGCGGGGCTTGAACCCACGAACTGTGAGATCATGACCTAAGCGAAAGTCAGACGCTTAACCGACTAAGCCACCCAGGTGCCCCCAGTCTCTGGAATCTTAAAACTCTTACTTATTCTTGAGGAAAGTGCATTTGGAGAATAGTTTGGGAGACTGTTCTTATTTATGTTCTCTTATGAGCTATTTTGGAGGATGAGCTGGTAACCCATTTCTCTATTAATAAATTTAGGCCCTTTATTATTTTTTTTCCAATATTCACTTTATTGTTAAGAAAAATAACTCATTTTTTTCTGTTTTTCATTTTTTTTCACAAATAGTTTATTGTCAGATGGGTTTCCATATAACACCCAGTGCTTATCCCCACAAGTGCCCCCCTCCATGCCCATCTCCCCCCTCCCTCCCCACACCCATCAGTCCTCAAGTTTCTTCTCAGCATTCAAGAGTCTCTCATGGTTTGCCTCTCTCCCTTTCCCCCACCATTTCCCCCCTTCTTCTCCCCCTTGTTCCTCAGTTAAGTTCCTCCTAATCCTCCTATACGTGCAAACATAT
>NW_027527932.1:6824111-6838167 GCF_008692635.1 Crocuta crocuta
CTTTTTTTTTTTTTAAGGTTTTATTTATTTCTAGGAGAGAGAGAGAGACAGCGTGAGCAGTGGAGGGTCAGAGAGAGAGGGAGTGACAGACTCCAAAACAGGCTCCAGGCTCTGAGCTGGCAGTCAGCACGGAGCCCAACGCGGGGCTTGAACCCACGAACTGTGAGATCATGACCTAAGCGAAAGTCAGACGCTTAACCGACTAAGCCACCCAGGTGCCCCCAGTCTCTGGAATCTTAAAACTCTTACTTATTCTTGAGGAAAGTGCATTTGGAGAATAGTTTGGGAGACTGTTCTTATTTATGTTCTCTTATGAGCTATTTTGGAGGATGAGCTGGTAACCCATTTCTCTATTAATAAATTTAGGCCCTTTATTATTTTTTTTCCAATATTCACTTTATTGTTAAGAAAAATAACTCATTTTTTTCTGTTTTTCATTTTTTTTCACAAATAGTTTATTGTCAGATGGGTTTCCATATAACACCCAGTGCTTATCCCCACAAGTGCCCCCCTCCATGCCCATCTCCCCCCTCCCTCCCCACACCCATCAGTCCTCAAGTTTCTTCTCAGCATTCAAGAGTCTCTCATGGTTTGCCTCTCTCCCTTTCCCCCACCATTTCCGCCCTTCTTCTCCCCCTTGTTCCTCCGTCAAGTTCCTCCTAATCCTCCTATACGTGCAAACATATGATATTTGTCCTTCTCTGCCTGACTTATTTCGCTCAGCATAACACCCTCAAGGTCCATCCATGTTGCTACACATGGCCAGATTTCATTGTTTCTCATTGCCATGTAGTATTCCATGGTATAGATAAACCACATCTTCTTGATCCATTCGTCCGTTGATGGACACTTAGGCTCTTTCCATGTTTTAGCTATTGTGGAGAGTGCTGCTATGAACATTGGGGTACATGTGCTCCTATGCCTCAGCATTTCTGTATCCCTTGGGTAAATTCCTAGCAGTGCTATTGCTGGGTCATAGGGGAGTTCTATTGTTAGTTTCCTGAGGAAACTCCACACTGTTTTCCAGAGGGGCTGCACCAGTTTACATTCCCACCAACAGTGTAGGAGGGTGCCCGTTTCTCCACATCCTCGCCAGCATCTAGAGTTCTCTGATTTGCTCATTTTAGCCACTCTGACTGGCGTGAGGTGGTATCTCAGTGTGGTTTTGATTTGTATTTCCCTGATGAGGAGGGATGCTGAGCATCGTTTCATGTGTCTGTTGAATTTAGGCCCTTTATTATAGTCATTAGTGGATTCAACTCTTCCATTTCTCTAACTTGTCTATTTTGTAGAAAAATAAATCAATTCCCTTTTTTTTAGTTTTTTTTCTTTTAGAAATATTCATATAAAAATTGTTTTTGGCTGTATTCTTTCCCAACCCTTTGTCTCTAGAGGCTCTTGAAAGGCTACAAATGGAAGCGAGTGTGTGCAAATACTAGAAACACGTGCAGCTCGTGTTCGACATTGACTGGACTGTTGACAGTTTGTGGTGGATGCAGTTATGTTAAATTTAGTCAGGTATCGATATGCCCAGGGTTGTAGAAGACCCGGCCGTATTTAATTTCAATTTAACCTACAAAGAGTGAAGAATTTTTTAATAGAATGACTGTTTAAATACGGAGGCTTATAAGAGACACCATTAAGATTGCCTGTCAGGCAACCATGGGATAAAAAGCAAACAAAAGTGCGTGAAGATGGAGAAAAAGAATGAAGTATAGAAAGAAAATAGTCTTACAAATCAGAACAGCAGTGTTCTTGGTTGCAAATTAAAGTGATCTTAATTAAGAGCTTAAATTCGGAGGCACGGGTTGTATCTTGATATAGCTATGTATAAATAAAGGTCTACATATGTAATCACATAATCACATTATATATACCCAAATGTTTTTGTATCAACGAAGGTAGAAAAATACATTTCTTCATATGACCAGAGAAGCATTTGCTGTTGAAAAAAGCAATGAGAAAAATAGTATTGGTAGAGGTTAGAAATACATAGGGGAACCATTCCTCCTACATTTTTCCACCAAGGCATCTATGTAGTAGACTGTCGTCCATTCTCATGTCAAAGCCTTCCTTGGACACCATGTCTCTATGTTGCTTTTATGCTCCATCTTTGTTATTAATATGTGGATAGCAACATGTCATGTATTATGTGTGTAGTTCCGTAGACATAGATAAAAAGTGTGGAGAGACAGGGGTGCCTGGGTGGCTCAGTCAGTTGAGCATCTGACTTCTTGATTTCAGTACAGGTCATGATCTCATGATTCAGGCTTTGAGCACCTCGTTGGGCTCTGTGCCAACAGTGTGGACCTACTTGGGATTCTCTGTCTCCCTTTCTCTCTCTGCCCCTTTCCCTTGCATATGTGTGGATGCTCTCTCTCTCTCTCTCTCAAAAATAAATAAACATTAAAAAATATAGGTAGACATTTTTTTCTTTATGATATTCTGGAAAAATCCCTTACCTTTCCAGCCCTGTGCTAATGTAGCACTTTGGGGTCTCATTCAGAAGAAGTCAGGTAAAGTTAAATGACTGATTCCAGGAAATTATCTTAAAGATGTGGGAATTGTGCATGGTTGGTTATGTCAGGGAAGTTGAGGCACATTTGTCAGGTCCCATACCTCCATAATGGAACTTCTAAGTTGCATTTGCTTTAGTTTCAATGTTTTCTTCATTTTTTTCTCACTTCCCAGTTGTAAAAAGCAAACAAAATACTATTTTGGAAAGATATATATTTTCCTCTGCCCATCACATTCTTTCCCAGGCACATAAAAAGGCATAATTGTGACAACTAGGTAGCCCCCAAATAGAAATTTATCTACATTTACACCTCATGGAAATGGCACGATTAAACAGTTTTATTTTTAAATGCATTAAACATGAAACAGGGATTAGATGCGGGCACATTTGGGACAATCCAGCACCTGCCCCAAAGGGAAAATGCCTATCTGCCTCCAGTGCTCTGACTTGTAATTTATTTTAACTTATTCTGGCCCGTTTTCAACATTCCTATCTTTCTTGAAGCAGCTCCTCGGCCATGGCTAATCTCAAAACTTTCTTGGTTTCCTGCATCTGCTCCCTTCCCTACAAACATGTTTAGGAAACACTCAGGGTTTCCGAGATTACAGAGACTTTAGACCCCTAAGGTGACCTTAAGACCTATATTCTAGATATCTTGATTCTTATAGAATTTTCAGTATTTTAATATTTTAAAGATTTTTTAATTTAATGATATTCTCAAACAAATACACATATAGTATGAAAAATTTTTGAGTGACATTATAACAGAATAATGTTATATAATGTCAGTGTCTTCACTAGCATTATTGTCACCATCTTGCTTGAGCCCAAGGAAGACCATATCTACATGTATATGTATGATGCTATATACAGCTGAAAGGTGTTCAGTGACTTGAACAGAGAACGCAGTGGCAGGGTTCAACTGTCACATGACACACACAAAATACCAAAGACAGCGTGCTTTAGGGCAAATACTGTGGTCACATTTTGCACGCATTTCTTAAGCAGATACTCTTTTTTATACCTCCGCTAAATATGAGAATGGTAGGAAATATACAACAAAACATTGTTTGGTCAACCATACTTTTAAAGTTCCTTCACTGTTATCCTTTGGATACAGTATTAAATTTATTACCTTGTAAAATAGCGGACCTGTGGACCAATGGTAAAAAATTGCTTCCTTGCTAAAACAATAACAATAATTGCAGTGACCTATGTGATTGTCCGTTGCTAAAACACAAAAAGTCCAAGATGATAGAAAATGAAGCATCAGGCACAGAAAACTGAATTCCCTGATTATTTACCCTAACTTAGGTAATGGAGGCTCACCAGTGAAACAACATCTACTACTGTAATGTTTTTACATTGGAGCATAATTGATTTTGTAGTTTTGTTTTTATTTCATTTTTTAAATTAAAATCTATAAGGTTTTAATCTATAAAATTAAATTTTATAAGGTTTGTAAGAAGTAGTGAGTTTTATCACCTTTTGCTTGTAGGTATCAAAGTTGTACATGAAAACAAATATTTTAAGTTAACACAGAATACATCAGAATTAATTTTTTCCAAAAGGGAGCTACATGTTATATGAGTTACTTAACTGCTCTGTATGGTTTTGCCCACATAGAGACTAAGAATTGTCTTGAGAAAGGATAATGGTGCGGGTAAGTGGTGAATAGGTCAGGAAGAACAACCAATGAGAGAAAGAAATTTTATTTCTTTTCTTCTAAAAGCTGTACTGAGCTTCACGGAATTTGTTGTGTGTCCATGGATATAAGCTGATGTTACCTGGAGCCTTACATGATTCTTATAAAGAGTTTCAGAAAACTATGCATACTAAGTCAAAACTGAAGCACATCTTTTGGTACGAAGTCAAACGTAATTGTGCAGTCGTCTCTAATAAACTCTGAAGTCAATAACAACACCTATTTCTAATTTCGAAAATATTCCTGTCATGGTTTTAGTCACATGTGGAGACCCAGGTGGTATAATGAAACTAAGATGACCTTAGGTAAAAACTGAACAATGCCTGATTTCGGGAGCAAAGTTGACTTACAAACACAAGTGAAAATGCTTCCCAAGGAGCCTTCACATTTAGGTGGAAAAAAAATAAAAGCATGCTATTACTTTAATTTTTTTAAAACCAGAAATGGATTTGCTTTTCTGTTTTTGGTGAGTAAAAGATCCATTTTTGAAAAATGCCTTGGGGGAGCTTTCCCAATTATATGAAATAGCAGTCTAGATAAGTTTTCAAAATAAATGGATAATGAAAATATAAATGTATCCAACTTTTGTTCTAGCTTAGATTTTTAATGGATAATACATATGTCAAAATTATATTATAGAAAGCAGTACAATTTTAGTAAAGAGCATTTATAATCCTGTTTTAGTCATTGGGAAGTAATTTAATGTTCTGAGATTTCCTTTCTGAAATCAAATTTCAGTTATAATCCAAACTTAGTATAAGTTGTTTTAAAAAAATCTGCTGAGTTTTTTGTTCATTTGATGAAAGCTGACTTTACTTAAGCTAAACATCACTTGAGCTCAGAAGTTTTCCGTTTATTATTCTGAAACATTATTAGACATAGGTGATGATAGAGTTTCAGGGAGAATTATTAACTTTTTCTAGAACACTTCTTTATTACCAAATAATGAATACATTAAAATACTTAGAAAACAAATTATTTCTTTTTTTAAGAAATGAACTTTAATTCACATTTCCACAAAGAAAGAAATTATTTCTCTGGAAAAGAAACAAGTCTCTTGGGAATATAGCTCTGTAGAAAAGATTTCAAGGTGTAAATACAATAAAATAGTTGGCAGGCCTAAATCATTTTAAAAATGGTGAAAATCACTGACGCCTTAGAACTCAGTAACTGTTATTGGTGACAGGTAAAGCAGAGACATTTCAGATTAGTAAAGGGAAGAAAGAAGATTGAATTAGGGCTTTGCGAAAAAAAAAAGGAAGCAAGAGAAAGCAAAAACAACTTCATGTTAAGTTTGTAATCTGTGGTTTCCCTGTAACTTGCTCAGAGTTAGAACTGAACATTTGTGGATAGCTATAGATCAATCCTTAATCTGTGATCAAATTTCACTTGATTATAACAATAGAAAGAGTCCAGAAGGAAAGAAGTTCACATCACAATCACAAAGGATTTGGGAGCTCTCAAAAATGCTTCCTTTAATTACTGTGGTGAGAAATGGAGGAAAATGACACAGCATTTCTGCACACCACGGATGTGCCTTAATCTCGTAACTTTGGATATTCAATCTAAATGACGTTTTACCCAATGTAGCCTTTTCAAAGCCTTACACTTCATCAAAATCTTGCAAATAAAATGAATTGTTTTATTTGGAGAAATCAAGAACTATGCATATTAAAGTACTGATTTTATTCTCATTTTACAGAAAAGAAAAATCAATTTTGTCATACATATCATAGTAACACACCCACGTGGATATTTGCTCCCATCTGTTATCAAGAAGGCCAAAGACAGTCACAGCTGTAATGGTAGAAACACACACCGAAATTGCATTGGAGATCTTGAAAAGTAGGCCTCTCTCCATTATTCTCATATCTTAAAAAAAAAAACCTTTATGTTTATTTATTTTTGAGAGAGAGAACAGGCAGAGGAGGGGCAGAGAGAGAGGGAGAGAGACAGAGAATCCCAAGAAGGCTCCATGCTGTCAGTGCAGAGCCTGATGCGGGGCTTGATCTCACGAAGTGTGAGATCATAACCTGAGCCAAGGTATCAAGAGTCAGACGTGACCAACTGAGCCACCCAGGTGCCCCCATTATTTGCAGTTTGTCTTTTCTCCCAGACAGCAGAAGTAGCCTGCAGCACTATTTATTCAGATAAATAAATCTTGTTTCATTCCTTGTGCATAAAGTATTAAAAATCCTCCCCAAACCTTTAAAATTAAGACAAATATACACCAAAGCACTTACACGGAACCTGTCACAAAATAGAAATTCCATAAATGCATGTTGTAACACTTTGAATGTGAATTTATTTCTGTAGTTTCATGTACATTTAGGTGAATATCTAGCTTTGATGAGTGTCTCCATATCTTGAAATAACTTGACTACATCGCTTATATTAAATTCTTGATTTTTTCAATATTTAACATTATTTAGGAGCTTTGCACTCCATCATAGGGAAATATAAACCTTGCTTTCTTTCATTCTTGTGATTCTATCATATAAACTTTTCCTATTACCTGTTCTCTGTGTCTTTTTATGCACACACACACACACACACAACGATATGAATAAATACAATATGTAATATATGACCTATAAATATATGTATTATATAGAGAATTCCAGGTAAATCAATATTTCCTTTTATATTCATTTGTAAATAAACTATTTCACCTTATATATTTTTATTATATATAAAATAATAGCATTGGTTTAATATTCTACTAATATTCTGTATATAATTCATTCAATCCTAAATCTACCAGTTGCCTAACTGTCTTCTCCATGTGTTCAGATATGTCAGATACTTTTATCAATCTCTTCTGGGACTTTCTAACTTAACTCGATATGGACTGGATTCTCACGTTGCTTATTAGACAGCCATTATATTATATTATCTCTTTACCATTATCTTGGATATATTGCTTTACTCTTATGTTAAATACCTTGGCTTCTAATGCTCATGTCTTTCTTCATCTTGAATTATCTTTTCCTTTAAAAAATATTTTAGAGATAGAATGAAGCCATGAGCAGGGAAGAGAGTCAGAAAGCGAGAGAGAGAATCCCAAGCAGGCTCCACGTACCCAGCACAGTGCTTGATGCAGGGCTCAGTCCCACAACCCTGGAATCATGACTGGAGCCAAAATCAAGTGTCCAACACCCAACTGACTGAGCCACCCAGGCAACCCTTATCTTTTCCTCTTAAAGGACTACACACCTTAATAGCTCTCAAAGAAACAGTGCATGGGAAGTAAAGTGTGTGTGTGTATGTGTGTGTGTGGTGTGCATATCTGAAAATGGCTTTATTTTGATTCCCAAAATATTAACGTTTGAGTTGGTATAGAAATCTAGATGAAAAATTATTTCACTCAGAATTTTCAAGATGCCTGTGTAGTTTTCAGTGTTACTATGGAGAAATTATAGGCCAACGTCATTTCTAATATTTTTTTTTTTTTGTAGGTGGCCTGGTGATTTCAATGAAAATTTGTAGAAATTTTGCTTGTTCCCAGTGCTCTGAAATTCATAATGTCATGTCTTGGTGTGGGTGTATTGTCATCTATTGAAGTAGAAATACAGCTGCAAACAGTGCAAATTTGTAATCTAGAAACTGGCGTTCTTTGGTTTGGAAAACATTCGTTGAATTATTTCCCTTTTTGTTTTCACCTACTGGAATTCATTATTTGGATGTTGGAATTCCAGGACTGGTCTGGAAATGTAATTTTATTTTATATTTACTTTATTTTTATTATTGTTGGAATTTTAAAACTGTTTTTTATTTACAAGAAAATTATGAAGATAGTACAGAGAATTCCCTCATACCCCACACCCAGATTGCTCTAATATTAACATTTACATTAGTAAATGAGTAGCAAAGAGTACATTTGTCACCATTAATGGTAAAATATTGATGCGTTATTATTAACTAAATATCTATCATTTATTCAGATTTCCTAGTTTTTACCTAATACCTTTTTTCCATTCTAGAATCCTATCCTACTCAGAATACCACATTATATTTAGTGAGCATGTCTCTGAACATGTCAAGAAATTGTAGGCTTTACAATTTCTCAGACTACCCTCAATTTTGATGACCTTGACTTTTTATAAAAATACTGATCAGGTATTTTGTAGTATGTTTATCAATTGGAAATTGTTTGATTTTTTTTTCTTGAGATAAGAATGGGGTTTTGGATTTGAAGGAGGAAAACCACAAAGATAAAATGCCATTTTCAATGTATCACATCAAGATGGTATCAATGATTTATCACTGTTGATGTTAACCCTGTTCATCTGAGACAGTTTTGTCACATTTCTGCACTTTCTTTTCTTTCCATTTTGTGATCTCTGGAAGAAGTTCACATGGGTAGAGCATTCAAAGAATGGGGAATTATGCTGTACTTCCTTGTGAGTAGTGTGTCTACGTAAGTTATTTGACACTTTCTGATTTCAAACTATACTATAAAGCTATCATAGTCAAAACACTATAGTGCTGGCATTAAAAACAGGTAGATAGATCAATGGAACAAAATTGAGACCTCAGAAATAAGCCCAGGTATATACAGTTAAGTAATAATATTTGTCAAAAGAGCCAAGAATATTGAATGGAGAAAAGACCGTCTCTTCAATAAATGGTGCCACAATAATCAGATATTCACATATAAAAGAATGAAGATAGACCCTTATACCATTCATAAAATGAGTCACAATGGATTAAAGACTTAAATGTTACACCTGAAATAATGAGACTACTAGAAGAAAATATAGGAAAAAAAAATCTCTTTGACATGAGTCTTGGCAATGATTTTTTTGAATATTATACCGAAAGCACAAGTAGGAAAATAAAAAATGACTGAGACTACATCAAACTAAAGGGCTTCTGCACAGTGAGAGAAATGTCAACAAAATGATAAGTCAACCTACAGAATAGGAAAAAAATTGCTGACCACATATTCAATAGAAAATTAATATCCAAAATATATGAAGAACTCATAAAACTAACTCAACAGCAACAATACAAATAATTTAATTTTTAAAATGGGCAAAGGCCCTGAATAGACAGTTTTTCAAAGAAGATTTATGAATGTTCAACAGATACATGAAAAGATGTTCAGTATCATTAGTCATTAGGGGAAATGCAACTCAAAAGTGCAATGAGATATTATCACCTCATGCTTGTTGGAATGGCCATCATCAAAAAGACAAGCGATAACAAATGCTGGCATGGATGTTGAGAAAATGGAACAATTTTGGACTGTTAGTGGGATTGATATAGTCACTATGGAAAACAGCATGGAAGATCCTCAAAAAATTAAAAGTACAGTTGTATCTAACAATTTCGCTTCTGGGAATATATCCAAGGAAATGATAACTAACTTGAAAAGATATCTGCACCTCAATGTTCAAAGCACCTTATTTACAATAACCTAGACATGGAAACAACATAAGTGTCTATTGATGGATGGGTAGATAAGGAAATTATATATATAATATATATGTAATGAAATATGTAGATATTCTACCATTTGTGACAACATAGATGGACTTTGAGGGAGCATTATGCTAAGTGAAATAAGTCAGATAAAGAAAGACAAAAATGGCATAACCTCACTTATATGTAAAATCTAAAAAAAATCATATAAAAGATAAGATTTATGGTGATCAGAACTATAGAAAGAACTACAGGGAGAAATTAAAAATTTTTTCCACATCTTTTTATTGTATTTATTGTATTTTTATTGTATGATGCTGGATGTTAACTAAACTTCTTCTGGTCCTAATTTCACAATATATGTAAGTCAAACATTTATAATGTACCCCTGAATGTATGTCAATTAGACCTTAATAAAACTGAAAAACAATTATTTAGAATTTTTCTGCATGTGATGTTTATCTTTTCTTCCTCATTAATTTATTTATTCAATCATTTATTTATATCAGGACTCAAATGTTTATCTTATATGTTGTGTGATAATCTAACACTACTTTATTTCTATTTCTGAAATTGTTGCAGCTTTGCACGTTTTATGTGGTTGTATTATATCCAATTTACATGTTCCAGTGAGTCTTGGTTCCAGCAAAGGGCAGCGTCTCCGAGGCCTGTGCTCCTGGTAAGCTGTGATTCTCTGTATTTCCCTGTTCCTCCAATTTTAAGTGTGCTAGCTTTCCATCACCTTAGTGCTTGTGTGGATCTAAGAATTGTTGACTTTTGGCTTTTCAGAAACACTTTTCAGTTTTTCTTGTGATGAGGATAGGATTGATGCCTTTCAAGATCTTTACGTATCTGATTAAAAATTGAAAGCTGACTGTAGTTTTTATACATGCTGTCTCTTTATTCTTTTACTGGAGTTTTGGAAAGAGTAAAAGAGAATATGCATGTGAGTTCATGGTTACCCAACAGTCTGTATGCATCTTTTAGACTTCCTTTCATCCCTTTCTTACTTTTCTTCCTTCCTCCTTCACCCTCTCCTTCTTTTCTCCCTCCCTCCCACCCTCTTTCTAATTTTCTCTTGCTAATAATAAATGGTCTTCGAATAGGCAATAATCCTGCATAAAAAAGGTATCAGTCCAGCCACAGGCATGTGGTTTCCCAACATATCCAGACACAAAGTAAAACATGCAATTTTAGCAGATTTTGATTTATACATTGTTTTTGTAGCATATGGATTACTCATAAATGACAATTTTAATAAACCTTGCCTGATACCATTAATTCACTCAATCTTAAATGCTTTTGTTAAGCAAATCTCTGGCAACAATTGGCTGTTAAGAGATACAAATATTAATGTTATAGTTCAATAATACTTCAAATTTTGGAAGGAAGACCTACCTACATAAATGTAGACATAGAGATGGTCCTGTGATGAGAATATGAGTGTCCTGTTCCAGGCGTCATTTGATGGAGATAAATTTACAAAGGTGGAGCCAGGTGAAATAGATATTTAAAGATAAAGATAAACTCACCAAAAAGATAGAGCAAGACCATTTTTCAAGAAGAAGGCAAAGAAAATCTGTTTAAGAGCCCAAGAGTGTGGGAACATAATTTTTTTGTAGAAAGGTAATATGCTGGTAGAAGATCAAGTTGGTAGGTGTCCTGAGATCAGATTATAAAGTTGTCTTTGAAATGCTAAGGAGTTTGAAATTTACCTGATAAGCCAGGGCCCAGAGTCAAATATGATCAGTTTTGTCGTTGTTACCTTATTTTTGTTAAGAATGGAAAACATGGGCGTAGTGTAGTAATTGGATGGGAAGGGAAGAGACAGAGAGGGTGGAGAAAGTTAGGACACCAGTTAGGAGTTAGTCATAAACCTAGAGCAAAACTGTGAGGATCTGAATAAAGGTAACATTTTTAAGTGTGGTGGAAGAACCATAGGAGAAGGGACTGGGAGTAGACCTGAGATTCAATTCTGACATAGAGTCAATAAGGCTTTGTAATGGATTCAGTGTAGACAGAATGAGAAAGAAAGGAATTTCTGAAATTTCCAGTTAGAAAGGCCAGGTGAACGGCAAGACCATTAACCAAGATTGAACTAAAGGAAGAAGAAGGTCTATATAGCTGGGTTGGGCAGAAAATGGAGTTAAGAATATGGTAATTATAAAAATATGAATGACTTAAAAAACAGTTAAAAAAAATGTTTAGGGATGCTTGGGTGGCNATCCCTTTCTTACTTTTCTTCCTTCCTCCTTCACCCTCTCCTTCTTTTCTCCCTCCCTCCCACCCTCTTTCTAATTTTCTCTTGCTAATAATAAATGGTCTTCGAATAGGCAATAATCCTGCATAAAAAAGGTATCAGTCCAGCCACAGGCATGTGGTTTCCCAACATATCCAGACACAAAGTAAAACAAGCAATTTTAGCAGATTTTGATTTATACATTGTTTTTGTAGCATATTGATTACTCATAAATGACAATTTTAATAAACCTTGCCTGATACCATTAATTCACTCAATCTTAAATGCTTTTGTTAAGCAAATCTCTGGCAACAATTGGCTGTTAAGAGATACAAATATTAATGTTATAGTTCAATAATACTTCAAATTTTGGAAGGAAGACCTACCTACATAAATGTAGACATAGAGATGGTCCTGTGATGAGAATATGAGTGTCCTGTTCCAGGCGTCATTTGATGGAGATAAATTTACAAAGGTGGAGCCAGGTGAAATAGATATTTAAAGATAAAGATAAACTCACCAAAAAGATAGAGCAAGACCATTTTTCAAGAAGAAGGCAAAGAAAATCTGTTTAAGAGCCCAAGAGTGTGGGAACATAATTTTTTTGTAGAAAGGTAATATGCTGGTAGAAGATCAAGTTGGTAGGTGTCCTGAGATCAGATTATAAAGTTGTCTTTGAAATGCTAAGGAGTTTGAAATTTACCTGATAAGCCAGGGCCCAGAGTCAAATATGATCAGTTTTGTCGTTGTTACCTTATTTTTGTTAAGAATGGAAAACATGGGCGTAGTGTAGTAATTGGATGGGAAGGGAAGAGACAGAGAGGGTGGAGAAAGTTAGGACACCAGTTAGGAGTTAGTCATAAACCTAGAGCAAAACTGTGAGGATCTGAATAAAGGTAACATTTTTAAGTGTGGTGGAAGAACCATAGGAGAAGGGACTGGGAGTAGACCTGAGATTCAATTCTGACATAGAGTCAATAAGGCTTGGTAATGGATTCAGTGTAGACAGAATGAGAAAAAAAGGAATTTCTGAAATTTCCAGTTAGAAAGGCCAGGTGAACGGCAAGACCATTAACCAAGATTGAACTAAAGGAAGAAGAAGGTCTATATAGCTGGGTTGGGCAGAAAATGGAGTTAAGAATATGGTAATTATAAAAATATGAATGACTTAAAAAACAGTTAAAAAAAATGTTTAGGGATGCTTGGGTGGCGGTAAGGTGTGTGACTTGATTTTGGCTCAGTTCATGATCTCAGGGGATGAGACTGAGCCCCTGCACTGGGCACTGTGCTGGGCGTGGAGTCTGCTTAATTTTAAGAAATTTCTCTCTCCCTCTGTTCATCCCTCACTTGTGCTCTCTTTCTCTGTGCCTCTCTCAAGGAAAAAGAAAAAAAATGGTTTGAAGCTAAGGAAACCTTCAAAATAAACCCTCTGTTTTTTACTCTGTTAATTCTTTTTTTTTTTAATTTTTTAAATGTTTTATTTATTTCTGAAAGAGAGAGAGACAGCGTGAGCAGGGGAGGGTCAGAGAGAGAGGGAGAGACAGAATCCAAAGGGCTCCAGGCTCTGAGCTAGCTGTCAGCACAGAGCCCGACGCGGGGCTTGAACCCACAACCTGTGAGATCATGACCTGAGCCAAAGTCACTTAAGCGACTGAGCCACCCAGGCGCCCCTTTACTCTGTTAATTCTTGAGCATCCGTTCCTGGCACTAGAATAGATAGTTTTCCCTAATGCTATTAAATAAAATTTTTTGTGTTTTACTCTCCATCATGCGGTATTCCATCTTCCCTAGATTGCTACTTATAAAGAACATGAATTTTACCTTATTTAGTTTCATTTCCTTCAGAACCCAGCAGAAAATCTGGCATTAGTAGATGCTCTATAAGTATTTGACTGAATTGAGATATAATATAACTTTAAAACACTTTTCTTTTCCAGGAGAACAGCTATTAAGCAGAGGATGGTAACAGACAATGTGGGGCATTCTGGACATTGGTCAATGTCAACTGAAGATGTGAACGTTATTTATATTTATTTTGTTACTAAAGTATAGTTAACATAGTGTGTTATGTTAGTTTCAGATGTGCGATATAATAATTCAACAATCCAGTACATTACTCAGTGCTCATTAAGATAAGTGTGCTTAATCTCTTTTGTCAATTCCATAC
>NW_027527932.1:6838207-6891897 GCF_008692635.1 Crocuta crocuta
ATACATCCCCCCCGCCCCCTCCGCTCTTGCAACCACCAGTTTGTTCTTTATATTTGAGTCTGTTTTTAAAGAGAGATGCCAAACCAAGACAAAAAAGGCAAAAAAAAAAAAGACTAATATACGGAGGACAAACTAAATATGTGAACTTTAAAGTGGTGCCCAATCAGATGAGAGTTGGCTTTTGCTGCGAATTGTAGGTGGGTCACAGTGAAGGGGGAAATAGGCCCAAAGTTCCCAAATTTTGCTACTACTGGAATTTCAGCAGATTGCTCGAGAGTTCGTATTTCTCAGGTTCTAGGCCACAGACAATGAGATTCTGATCGCTAGGGGAGCCTGCAGTTTGTAATCACACAACTAGCCCAGTGTTGATACAGAATTTGAATAGTTTGCTTGGTTTGGTAATGTGCTATGATTTTCTGGTCATATATGTATATGATCAATGATAAGTAAAACACAGCTCAACAGTTTTCTTTTCTGTAGAATTTTTCAGTTTTTAGTGTGTTAATTTCTTCATACATCTCCAAGACAAGGACAAAGCCTACTGCCTTCATCAAGTTGATTTAATTATCTTCTTTTGCTGATTACCTAATAGGACAAGGGTTTTGTGGAAAAATTTGGATTTGTGGTAGCTAGGTAGGGATCTAATTACTGAGCCTAAGGTCTAACTTCAGAGCAGAATTATCAGCCAAGTTATTTTGGTGCTAAGTAAGCCCTGGGAGTTACTGACCCAGGGCTCTCTGAAGTTTCCCCTCATAGAAGCCAAATGGATTGCACTTTGGGGGTGACTTCGACTCAGGTCACAATCTCATGATTCATAGGTTCGAGCCCTGCATCAGACTCTGTGCTGACAGCTCAGAGCCTGGAGCCTATTTCGGATTCTATGTCTCCCTCTCTCTTTGCCACTCCACCACTTGCATTCTCTCTCTCTCTCTCTCTCAAAAATAAACATTAAACATTTTTTTAAATACAAAATGTAAAGAAAACACAGAAAAATGAGTGCAATTTTAATGAAAAGTGTTTTAGGACCAGGATATAATGATTATAGAAATAAATTTACTGCAAATGATCTATCATACCTGAAGATGATACTACTTGCCCAGAACTAGCAGAACAAATATTTCATACAGAGTATTGACAAGTGTTTATAGATTAAAGTAGCATCATAGGGAATAGAAACAATTTTTTTCTCTAGGGTTTTTTGTTCTTGCTTTTGCTTTTTTTTTTTTTTGGTTTGTTTTTGTTTTTATTTTATTTTGTTTTGGCTTTCTACTATCTAGTATCCAAATGATGAAAGTACTCCAAACAAATGGTTTATCTTCACATCTTAGGATACTAGACGATGCCTGGGGCATCTGGGTGGCTCATTTGCCTGAGTTTCCTTCCAACTTTGGTTCAGGTCATGATCTCACTGTTTGTGAGTTCAAGCCTTGCATAGGGTTCTGGGCTGACAGAGCAGAGCCTGGAGCCCACTTTGAATTCTGTGTCTCCCTTTATCTCTGCCCCTCTCCCATTCTCTCTCTTTCTCAAAAATAAATGAACATTCAAAAAACTTAAAAAGAGGATACTAGATGATGTCTAAATGGTCTTCATTATATCCCACTGAGTGCAGTTCACTTACTAAATGTCAACTATAAAACTATCACCTACAGGGGAGCCTGGATGGCTCAGTGGGTTAAGCATCCAGCTTTGGTTCGGGTCACGATCTCACAGTCCATGAGTTCAAACCCCACATCCAGCTTTGTGCTGACAGCTCAGAGCCTGGAGTTTGCTTTGGATTCTGTGTCTCCCTCTCTCCCCTGCTCGTACTCTGTCTCTCTCTCTCTCTCAAAAATAAATAATCATTAAAAGAAACCACTTAGCACCTACAGGAATATGACATGAAAAATATGATGATTTATTCATATAAAAAATGCTTTTCTGATTGTAGCAAACATACACTACTACTTAACCTGAAAGGCTGATATTACTTTTGATATTATTCACAAATGATACATTATTATATTAGTACATATTAATGAATAAAAAGGTGACTGTTTAAACCTATTTAATATACTAAATAATATACTAAAACCCTTGGTGTTTGAAATTATCTTTAATAAAGTTTAGAAAAATTAGAAGATTAAGCTCTTAATCAATCAGCTTATTGCCTATTTCTTGGGCAGAGATAAATATTGTATAGTCGGTCATTTTGTAATAACACCTATTTGAAGTCATTTTATAACAGGGTCCAAATCAACCAAAATATTCTCTCACAGTGAATGAAGAATTTATAAACAGATCCAAATATTTTCTTTGTGTTTTTCTTAGGACTGGCTACCAATAGAATTTATGGAAGTGATAAAAATAGCAATCTAAAGCCCACTCAATAAACCGTATTTTCCACTCCCCAAACCTGGTAAAAAGATATGGTATTAAATTTGTTAAAAGTTGTCACTGAAAATATGGAGATTAGATTTTATGCCTTAGCCAAGACCACGAATGTACACTTGGTTATAATATCATATGACCTCATTACATAAATCCTCAGCATCTCTGTTTACCACTTAAAATCTTTGGAAAGAAAGACACATTTAAGGTTGAATAACATATTATAACTATAAATATTCCATTCTTGCATATATGGCTTAAGTTAAATATTGTCTTTTCTGGAATCATTCTAATAAATTGATTTTAACGTTAGAATCTTAGTGTAAACTTGGCATATAGAAATAAAATCTTATGGCTGTGATTATTTTTCTCGTCACTCTATGTTATAAATTTCTAAAATGGAAACCCTAGGATTTCCACAAGAAAAACCAGTTGCTAGAAATAAGACCACAGGAAAAATGTTAGTAGCTTCACTGCATGTTGTTTTCCCTGGAGGTAATACTTATTTGATAATGAAAATACATTAGAAAACCTATAATGTCATCAGAGGTAGGCAAAAGTAACATCTTTATATTGCTGAATAGAGCAATTTTATTTTCCACATATAACTTCTTTAAAATATATATTTTCAGTCATCATCTCCTTTAGGCATCATTTTTTAAAATTATTTTAATGTTTTATTTATTTCTGAGAGACAGAGAGAAACAGCGTGAGCAGGCGAGGATCAGAGAGAGAGGGAGACACAGAATCTGAAGCAGGCTCCAGGCTCTGAGCTGTCAGCATAGAGCCCGACACGGGGCTCGAACCCACAAGCCGTGAGATCATGACCTGAGCCAAAGTCGGACACCCAACCGACTGAGCCACCCAGGTGCCCCTAGACATCATTTTTTTAAAAGCAAAAAACCAAGGTCGATGGAGTTAAGTGTTGCTTGTGATAACTTTAAAAAGCCAAATTAATTACAACTAGCATATTAAATTATATTATTCACTGCTGTTTATTCATAGCAAATGTTGAAATTACCATAGAGTGAATATTGGGCATCTTTCTTGTTCTCTTCCCTCTTGTTTTTCACCCATCAGTTATTAAAAATACACATTTAAATATTAATAAAAATTAAAATGAATGTATTTCTCTTACAGAGCAGGTTCTTAATAAATATTTTAAGCGAATGAATGATTAAAAGTCAATAATAAATCCCAATAAGGTATTTTTTACATTTCTAGTTGTGTTTTGATGATTTAAAATATAAATAACCCAGAAATGATTTCAGATACATAGGAAAGTCATACTATAATATGTAACTCTCAGGTTTTCCCCCCTAAGCTGAGGAAGAGTGTAAAGCATAAATACTGAAAGTTGAGGTCAAGGGTTAACTACAATATGGAGTAGCATGTTGCAAAACTGGCCAAGCTTTTGTTAAAGACTAAGTTGGACAATGTACGAGGTCTATATGGATAGCAAGAAAGCTAATGGGCTTATCTACGTTGTGCCAAATTCTTCATTCAACTTTATGTGCTCTTTAATCCTTGTTTCCTTTCCATCTTTATAGATTTATTAGTAGAAAAATTATACTTCTCTGGCCTTGGCTTCACCTCTTGTGTTAGAATTCTACCATGACTTCCTATACGTAAATTATCTCCTATTCCAACTTTCCCTGAAAAGTTTTCCATTCTTGTTGATGACCAAAGAAGCTGTTGTATTGCCAGACCTTCAAAGGATACCAATGGTACTTGCTGTGGCCTATCAACGTTTTCTCAAGATTTTAGGTAAGGGATAATAAGGATTCTTGTGTATCAAACCTAGGGATATTAAATATCTTTAATTGATGATGGTATCCATGTTGCTACAGATTCACATCAATGTCTCAAGTCTGTTATATGTGACATCAAATATCCCACCATTTGCATGGAAAGTAGCACTTCTGATCACTGCAATATGATGTCTTCTCCTATTCTTCCTTGAGTGTTTTGGTAAAATAACTACTTTTCAGCGTTTCCTTGTTTATTCCTTTGCTTTATCACTCAAGCATGAATCCCTACAAGCTTGATCTGGGAGCAATACGGAACAGACATGATGCTGTATTTCGGAACCACTGACTTTTTCTTCTTGGAATAACTTGATTTCCTGGACTCCATCTTTCTCTCGAACACACTCCTATTCAGGCAGCATGTCACTCTCTGTGTAAATAGAGCCCCAGCTGACTCAAAGGATGGGTTCTCCAGACATCTTGGCATGTCTTGAGTCCTAAGGTGAATCAAGATGGCACTCAATGCAAGAGCATCTGCTAATGTAAAATGCTCTCCAAAACCCAAATCAAATTATGAAATCTTTTCTTGCCATTTATTCCTTTCATTATTAGCAATTATCACACCACTCTAACTATAAAAGCATAATTCACTAAAAACACAATTACAATTTTAAGTAATGGCTAATTAGTAATGTATTTTAATACTGTAGTTTTGCTCACTTTCATTCATAATTAATCTTATTACAGTTCCTTTCTTCTGCCCATAAAGCTGTTATGGCTAAAAACAAATATGAGCCAATATCTGTAAGCAGTAAAGACTAATTAAAAGAACTTAATTAGGTTTTGGTGAGCACTTATTTTATCAATGCAGATTTTTTGAGCTAAAATTTTTCTGTCTTTATTCTAGCAATTCATCTTCTCCGAGTTTGAAAACCTAGCTATTAAATTCATATATGAGCTTCATTTTGACATAGGGAAGGGATTCAGATAATTTTTCCACCTATGATCATGCACATATACCCCTCCAGACTAACTCTCTCTCCTCTTCCAACGTCTCCATGGGGGCAGGCTAGACAACCTGATTGTATTGAAGAGGTGCCTTAGAGAAGGTCCTTGACTTGCATTTAACCAATTAAGCGAATTTCCCTGGCAGAAAATTGGGAAGAAGGGATGGAGTGAAATCAGGATCATTTATTCCTCTGGTTGGCTGTGTGATTGCTTCTTGCTGGTTATGTTACTTGAAGACTGAAGGTACTGCTTCTCTCAAGGTGGTCTTTTAGGCATATTTCTCTTTCGGTAGGTTCTAGTAACTGCCCATTTTCTTCTCTCTTTGGATTTATGGGTAATGACAACTTTTCTTTTTCTAGCCCTGAGTGACTGTACTATCCTTTGTAGCTCCTCTGTATTCCAGCAACATTTTGTAAAATAGTCCCTTTGTAAATGGACTCTTCCATTTTCCTTGGTTGAAGATACACTGTTTCTTATTGGGGCTCTGAGGAATACAAACTAGGCATAGGGTCTTAACATTAATCCCAGATTATTAAACTTGCATTAGAACTGTAAATCCCTAATTGATAAAGACAGCCNATTGAAGATACACTGTTTCTTATTGGGGCTCTGAGGAATACACTAAACTAGGCATAGGGTCTTAACATTAATCCCAGATTATTAAACTTGCATTAGAACTGTAAATCCCTAATTGATAAAGACAGCCTCAATACACACATTAGTCTCTGTGGAGTTCTTAACTTTCCAGTGACACTTGACACTTTTTTGATGCTTGTAGGAAAATAAGGTGGTCATTGGAAAAGAAATGTGATTAGGATAGCGTGTGTGTGTATGTGTGTGTGGGTGTGTTTTAAAGAAATCTCCATTATCAATGTCTTCAGTCCTTATGAGTTTCTTACTTCTCCTCCTGATGCCCTGACAGAAATATGGGTTTTGGCATCCTTCCGTGCTCCTCTTTCTCATTATAGAAATCCATTCTAACCAACTGCAATACCTTATTGATTCCAGCTCCTGTTCTGGAACTTCCTCTCCCACTCCTCTGCTAGTAACCTAGTTTAGGCAATCCAGAATACATTCTAAAATTGCAGATCTGATCACCTAACTCTCTTAAACACCATAAAAATTTTCTTTGCCCTTTGGATAAAATCCAAATGTCCTCACTAAATTGTAAGACCTCATGATTTAGTTCATAGCTATATCTTAGCTTCATTTCTCAAAATGTACATATTAAGTCCAACCATATTGATTATCTTCCCATTTTTCATTCGTTGCTATGCTTTTTCCTTAATGTGGGCCTTCACATGTGTCCGCAAATATCATCCCACATTTGACCCCGTTAATATATGTTCCCCTTGCAAAATCCTGAATTCAGTTGCCAGTCACTATGGTGTAGTGGTCTACACCATATGGATATTTATCATTTACTCAAATATCTAGGGGTAACAGGTCCAGTTGGGGTTTCTGCCTCAACCAAGAACCCTAACTCTTTCTATCATTCTGTCTTTTCACATCCTCACACTGTCTTCCATCTTGAAATTTGTTGCTCTCTGTTCACATGCTACACACACCAGTTCCTAACATCAGACAGTGAACAACTGTATTCACAAGCAGGAAGGACAGGGGCGTCAGTCTGTAAAGTGTATGACTCAGGTCATGATTTCACGGTAGTGGGATTGAGTCCCACTTGGGTCTCCATGCTGAGAGTGGAGCTTGCTTGGCATTTTCTCTCCCCCTCTGAGCCTCCTCCTTCTCTAAAATAAAAAAAAAAAAAAATTAAAAACTTGCTTTAAGAGAGAGGAGGACAGCATGAGAAAGAGAATACTTTCCATTCACCTCCGTCACCTTTCTAGTATCAGGAAGAAAACCTTTTCCTAAGTCCTCAGCTAACTTTCTCTTGTGGCTTGTTGACCAGAATGTGACATTTTGCCCACTGTTAGCCACTCACTTGAATAAGATTGCTGTGACTGGTTCCTATTAGTCATGATTCACTCTGTAGGACTAAATACGGTTGGGCCTGAATAAACATGAAGATCTTTAACAAGGAAGAATGAATGGCTGAGTTAGCAACTGGAGATGCCTGGTGAGGTGTGGTCTCTGCAGCCTTCCTCCTGCCGTTGCAGGATTCCTCTCCGTACCCCACTCCCCTCAGTCTCTTCCTACCTCAGCTCTATATTCCAGTTATAATGAACTTCTTTCAGTTTCTAGAATGTTCCATGTGCTCTTGGCATCCATGCACCTCTGCGTCTGATGCCTACAACAGTTTTTCTTTCCCTTTGCCCAGCTAATGTCTATTAATCTTTTAGATTTCAGCTGCAACATTATTAACTCGGTCATTATATTGTACACACATCAAACAAAAGTACCCCCTTGTAACTAGAAATTCTCCCTATTGCAGATCCTGCTAAACTGCAGTCTATATACAATATTCCGATGTAACTGAGAAGTCCCCCTTCCTCCCTCATTCTTGCATTGAGCCTGAGATCCCCTTCCTGTTTTGTCAATAAGGAGTTTGTCTCAGGAAAGGGATATTACAGCAGAGAAAAGTCTTTTGAGTTTTGGAGCCAGGGACCAAAGGAACTCAGAAGACAGAGAGCTGGAGTGAGGCTTCCAGAGTTACCGAGTCTGTCTAGAAATGATTCCCTGGAAGGGGTGGGGAGGAGAGTTGCAGGGGAAGCCAGGGATGATGTGTGCTGACATGCGTTTCTGCAAGCGGAGCCATGAGCCTTGTCAGCAGAGGGGACCACAGGCACTTCACAGGAGAGACCTTGCTTGACAGACGAGAGAAAGGTGGCGAGGCCTCGGTTTCCCCACATGCGGGTGTGGGGTAGAGGAGTAGAAACACCCGTACACTGTATTTAGACAGAGGGATCTGAGGACCCTCACATAGAGGCTCTGAGTGACCTCTGAGTGGTCAGAGATTGGCATGGAAAGGCTCAAGAGGCTCAGATGGCTCCAGTAAGTGGCCTTCGTTCCAAAGGACATGGGAGCGACAAGGTGGCACTGTGTGCCTGAAGGAGCTGGGAAAGGAGCGGAGAGCCTGACGGGGCCATGTGGCCACAACAAGGTCCTCAGGGTGACAAGTGAGTGGATGAAGGAACATTTAACAGAACGATATCTCAGGAAGTGCTGCTTGCTCAGGGGACAGTCAGGGCAGAGCTGCAGGGCAATCCCTGGGCAACACGTGAGTTCCCGAGGACCCAGGCAGTCCCGGGAAAAGCACAGGAAGGGGATAGATTGATTCAATTTCTTTGTTTTTTAAGTTATATTTATTTCTGAGAGAGAGAGAGAGAGGCAGCATGAGCAGGGGAGGGTCAGAGAGAGTGGGAGACACAGAATCTGAAACAGGCTCCAGGCTCTGAGCTGTCAGCACAGAGCCCGACACAGGGCTCCATCCCAGGAACGTGAGATCATGACCTGAGCTGAAGTCGGGGGCTCAACAGACTGAGCCACCCAGGCGCCCCAGAATTGATTAAATTTCTAGTAATTAATATAATGGGAACTTAAAAGAGAAATTAAATTATTATGGGAAAAAATGTGTATGGCTGCTTATTGAGATTCTTTCCTGCAATTTCTTAGCACCTGCCCAAGTCATAGGGCCTTTGGGCATAAGCGTATACTTCTTGGTTGCTGCTTTAAAACCAGAACCTGGCACAGGACAGACAAATGCTTCAAAAGCATGGTGTGAACCAATCAGTAATAAGAGAGCATGGTAGTAGAGTGTAATTTGTAATGTTTTGCAGAGGTAGGGGAGGATTGGATGAAAAGAAGTAACACATTGGCTAAATCTGCATTTAGTTTAGAAACAATATTCAGTTTCTTCCTGCTGCAATGAATATTATATCAAAATACCTTGTAAGAGAAAAGTCACTTACATATCAAATGTGTTTGTGCATTTCTATGGAATTCATACTTCAAAGAATACGCCAAAATTCTTCAGAAACCCACGATACATGTCTTATGATGGGGGTCATACACTCAAGATAAGGTTTTATGCAGAGTATATGTATTTCTCAAATGTGTATGTAGTACTGGAAATGAGACGACTACACTACACGCATTCATTCTTCACTGAATTTTAGGCTAGAGGAATAGAATAACTTGAGTAGAAGATTAAGCTGTGGTTGAAATGCCATCATGTCTCCAGTAAAATCTGACCAAATTTCAAAGTCTGAAGAGTTGGATATTATGGAAAACCAGCAACCCAGTAACCAAGAACATGTAGGATTCCAATGAAACAATTCCTTGTTATAATCATTATGTACCTAACTCTGCGGTTACCCTTTCTTTACTTTTCACATGGAGAAAAACAAAAATTATAAGTTCCTGTTCAAAGTATTCCAAAAGAAAAATAACCCACTTGCTTCAAATAGACTTGTTTCCAATCTGAAAACATTATATATTATATTGTTTTTCCCAGAATGAAGAAAAGGAACTCCAAAATAGAGGAGGAAAGCAAACAAGTAAAAGAGAGGAAGTAATCACACAGCATATTACAACTTCCCGGACGATGTTAGATTATTGTAGGAGAGGCAGCTGGTGAAATTGCTGGTCTTCCACTGTTTTCTCTGCTAGTTTCAAATTTGGTTTGAGCCTCTAGGGAAATGAGTTTGAATGTCTCATCTCATTTCTAGAAGCAACAAATCTCAGGGAAAAAAAGAATCCGTTTGGTTCTCGGAAGGAGTTTGCACTGGATGGGAAGCTATGGAAGGCTGGCGGTGTGTTCGGGGCTTGCCCCCCGTCTGGTATCCGGGTCTGGTGGGGCCTAGGTCTGTGCCTGTGTGAGTCTTTGAAACAACTAATTAGCTCCTCAGAGCCTCTGCCTCTCCTCATAGATTCATGGGAGTTCTTCCCTTCAGCGGTGCTGGCACATGACAGTCTGGTGCGTGCCTTCTCCTGAGTTACTGCCTCCCTCAGAGAGAACGAATGATGTCTGGCAAAATAAAACAAGACTGGGGTGGATGATAGCAAAGAATGACGCTTGTGAGCTGCTAAGCAGCGATGGCCCACCTTGTCGCTGCTGTCCTTCCTGTCCTCCCTGAGGGCCTGGAAGGGGCTCACGTGTGTGTCTAGGCATATTTTAATTGTTTCGTAACTGTTACTTCATTGAAATGTATGCAGAGCACCCCCATGAGATAAGATACTGCTGTGTCTCTCGCCCCATTTTTCAGCTGAGCGGAAAAGTGATTCTCCCACGTAACGCAGGGTCAAATAAGAGCTGGCCCGCTCACTCCTGGACCAGATGTCTCTCATGAGACCATGCTGTAAGGTAGGGTTGTTTACATTGATTCACCGAAGAAGCCAAATACGTAGAGTGTGAGTTAAAAGCCAATGATGCATTGCCTACTGTTATATAAATTGCAGTAGCACAGTACGTGCACTAATGTTAATAAAAAGAACGAGATGGCAATGTGTCTGTGTGTGTTTGGAATTCGTTTGTGCAGGCCCAGCTTTTCGGCATCAGGTCAGGCTAGGAGAGCATTCAGCCAGAAGCTCAGGAATACCAAGGATGGTCATACTTTTAGTATAATTATCCAACCAAACAAGACTACTCAGTGCCGATATTTCTTTCTTCAATTATGTAATTGAATTGTGTTTGAACATTGGCTCCCAAAGCCTTAGCCGTGGTCAATTATTTAAACAAGAAAGAACACAGAGAAATACATTTTTGTTAAAAGAACAAAATATTTCCCATGAATCTGTGAAGTATTCGCTGAGCCTTGGAATGAATAAAATATGTGAAACATTCCATCAAGCCAATCACCTCAGAGCCATGTCACCCTTGTGCAATATCTTTTTGTTGCCTATCAATCACTGGTTCATCCTAATAAGGAAATGACTTTGGGTAAAATGATATGTTCCCCCCGCCCCCCACCTTGTTGGTAATGAGTGCATTGGTCTGATACAAAAGGAAAATCTGTTTTATATTCTTTCTCTGGCAGGAAGCTACAAACAAGTACTCCAGTACAACTTCTAAAGAACTTAGCAAAACTTCTGTGTTTTGGAATGTGCAACATTTCTGAGTCATTACATTCCACTGAACTTTTGCAGAGTAGTGTAAGCAGCATATTTTAGTCCTAAAGCTGTTTAAAAAGCATAGGTCTACTCGGTCTGTCTCGACCTTGAGTCACCCCCAGAGACTTGCTTCCTCCCTGTGTCTGATAAGCAGTTGGCAAGAAGGTTGTGGAAGATGTCAGAGGAACAATTGTCCCCTGGAATCTCCTTACTCCCCATTAGCTCTGGTATCCTCTGAGCCAAAATATCTTTCATGCTATCATAATGATTCTTTGGTGGTAGGAGAGGCCTTGAAGGTCACCCATGGAAGCAAGCATTTATGGTAATCTGTTTGTAAATATAGAAACCATATAATCCTCAGGGCACACACATGTATTGTAACTTTCTATTATTTTTGTTAATGACTATTACCTTTATTTCAGCCTTATAAGAGTTGTAGCAGGCCGTAAAGTGATAGGCCAATGGAAGTCCCATCCTTCTGGAGGGTAACGGACACACAAATGAAACTATAAGGTCAAGAATGAATGATGATGCACAAATGCCATGATTAACTCTGCTGAGCGCGGAGCAGCTAGGCACCTTGCCATGGAAGTCCAGCCTCAGAGGAGGCTTTTCTGCAACAAAGAAACTGCTTTCTGCAGAGAATTCTCGAATTTGTTCTGAGAGTGCTCTCTTCTGTCTTTTGCAGTGAAGACACCACCATCAGAAAGGAAGAAACCTTGTGGCAGTTACTTTAGCTGAGTAAAGGATATCGCTTAGCTTGGACTACTGTAACAAAATATGGCGGCCCCTTGGGCTCAAACAACAGAGATTTATTCCTCACAGTTCTGGAGGCTGGAAGGTCCAAGGTCAAAGGGCCAGCAGATCCAGTCCTCTGTGAAGGCTCTCTTCCCAGCTTTCAGAATATTGCCTGCTCTGGGTGCTCATGTGGCCTCTTCGGGAGTAGGTGGAAAGGGAGAGAGGGTGATCTCTTCTTCTCATTACCTTACTTAAACCTGAGTATCTACCAGAGGTTTCCCATCACACTGGGGATTAGGGCTGCAACATATGGGTCTCGTGGAGACGCACGTTAGTCCACAACAGTGTGCTGAGCTTTGTCTCACAGAAGGACCCTATGTGTCTCAGGTCCTTCCTTTTAGATACAGCACTCCCACTGACACAGTACATTCCACTTAGCTGGGCACTGGGATTCTGGATAGCTACAAAAAAACAAAAACAAAAATCAAGAGTTTTATAGAAGATTTCTAAGCTGATGTTGCTAACTCTCCTTCTAAAGAGTTTAGGACTAATGTCATGCCCGTCACAGGGAGGAAGCTGCACTAACTTTATCACCTTCTACTTCACAGAATGAGCGGGTCCCGATAAGATTGCTGGAATCAGGTGAGCATGGGCAGTGAACGGCCTTTACAAACAGGCCAGTTTGATAACTTGGCAAGGACAAGTTTTGTGATGATGACAGATGGCTTCACACCCCAAGAGATATGCTATCGCTTTATTTACAAATATTAGACTCATCATTGTCAACATGGCCAAATAAATCCCATTACTTGAGACGCCCCTTTGTTTCTTGAATTCTCTCCAGTGTATTGCCACACACAGTTGTTGTTGTTGGGTGATGGAAAGCTAGTTGCACGTGGGGTTTTTGATTTTAATAAAATAGGTGCCTATCTAATGTCAGGAAACAATGTTAATAGGTTGATCTTTGCTCAAAGACGAAGAGATGTTAAAAATTAATGCAGATGTCATATTTACGTGGTTACTAATACCACGCTTTTGTTGAGAGTGGGCAGCAAAATATGTGTTCAGCATGAAGTGTGTACTCTGTAAGTGGTTACTGAATGAATAAAAACTGAGTGGTGAGTGAAATACAGTGAGAGCTTTTATATTTTAGATAAAACCAGGAGAGACCCGGGACCTTAGATGTAGGAGTAACTGTCACAATGTTTAATACATACACGTTGATTGCTCTTCAAATTTTAATTGCAGTTAGATGATGTCTTTATCCATTGTCAATTTAATTCCATGACTTTGCCTAGATTTATTAACTCCGTGATTGCTAAAAAAATATTAAGTAATTAGAACATTTCCTTTGTGGTCCAAATGGTCTATTTTACCATCTTGCTACTCATTCCTGTATACAATCCTCAGAATATAAAATCTCAATAAAGGATCCCATTCATTAATGTAACATGCAAGTAATTATATTCTTTCTGTTTCTAGCAATATATAATCTATGTGTCCAGAGAATTGGACAATCTAATAGCTAGAAACAGTAACTTGAAATGAGAAATGAAAATAAAATGTTCTTTTTTGCAGATCTGAATCTTTTTCTTATTATGATCTCAATTGCTTTATATTAAGACAGAAAGCAAAGCTGGGTAAGAGGGAATAGGCAAGAGTTTCCAACACAATTGAATACAATGTTGAGAGTGGCCTCCATTTCCTTTCATGTGGGACACCAATCACGGAAAACTGCTTAGGTAAAGACAGACCCAGAAAGCGCCCTTTTTCTCTTAAAATGGCATTTGAAGGCAGCGGATGATTCAGATAGAGGAGAATCCTTAGGTGCCTATGATTAATCACTCCAAATGCCCCCCACCCCCTTTTCATTGGAGCCACTGTGGAAAGCTTTCTCTAGTAGGAGTAATGCCAAGAGAAAGAGAGTAAATGAAACTATTTCTAATGTGTTTTGGTATTGTAAACATACATGCATTATATTCAAACACTCAGGATAACTTACTTACTGCACAAGCCAATTAGATCATCTGCAATCACATGTGGAAAGAGCTCAGGCTAATCTAATCGGTTCAGGGATGCTCCATTTATTTCTGTGGTTCTGATGCCTTTATAATATTACAAACTGATCTGTAAACATGCTCTCCAGTGAGGAGAGCTCCTGCTCTTAGAAATAGAAGTTCAGCAGAATTCAGTTTGTTGCAATGCAATCTTTTCATGGTTCTCAAATTTGGAATTAAAAACCATCAGTTTATTGAAGTATGGCTGTCATGCAAGAGGCTGGACAGAATTAATGTATACAATTTGCTGAGTTTGGAGAGCAGTATACACCTGTGAAAACATCATTGCAATCTAGGTTACTAATATATCCATCATATCAAAATTTTTCCTTCAATCCTCTATTCGTTGTTCTTGCTATTTGGGTTATTAGTTTATGATGATAATACGTGACACAAGATCTATCCTCTTAGCAAGGTTTTAAATATGCGATGCAGTATTGTTAACTAAGTTCTACACTGTATAGTAGATCTCTAGAATTCATTCACGTGGGATAACTGAACCCTTTGACCTTGAACCCTTTGACTAGTACCTCCCTGTTTACACTCCCTCCAGCTTCTGGCTGCCGCCATTCCACTCTCTGCTTCTATGAGTTTGACAATTTTAGATTCCTCATTCAATAGCATCATTGTATTATTTGTCCTTCTGTGTCTGGTTAATCTCGCCTAGCATAATGCCCTTTGGGTTTATCCATGTTGTCACAAATGGCAGGATTTCCTTCTTCTTTAAGGCTGAATAATATTTCATTGTATTTACATGTCACATTTTCTTACCATACCATTTTTCTACTGATAGACATTTAAGTTTCTTTCATGTCTTGGCTTTAGTGAATGTGGAGTGCAAGTATCTATTCAAAGTTCTAATTATTTTGGATTATATACCTGGAAGTTGAATTGCTGGGTTATATAGTAAAGTCTTTAATTTTTTTTTAATGTTTATATATTCTTGAGAGAGAGAGACAGAGCACAAGCAGGGAAGGGACAGAGACAGAGGGAGACACAGAATTCAAAGCACAGAGCTGTCAGCACAGAGCCTGATGCGGAGCTCAAACTCACCAACCGTGAGATCATGACCTGAGCCAAAGTTGGACACTCAACTGACTGAGCCACCCAGGCGCCCAGATAAAGTTCTATTTTTAACTTTTTGAGGAAACTCCATACTGTTCTCCAGACTGCCTACACCAACATACATTCCCATCAACAGTGTACAAAAAGTTTCCTTCTTCTCCACATCCTTGCCAGCACTTGTTATCTTTTGTTCTTGTTTTTGATAGTAGCTTTCGTAACTGGTGTTATTTCATTGTGGATTTGATTTGCATTTCCATGGCAACAAAAGGAAAAAAAAAGTGGGATTACATCAAAGTAAAAAGCTTCTTCAGAAGGATGACAACAATCAATGAAATGAAAAATGGGAGAAAATGTTTGGAAGCCATATATTTGATGCAGGGTTAACATACAAAATATATAAGGTACTCCTACAATTCAATAACAAACAAGCAAACTAATTAAAAAACCCAAAGAATGGGAAAAGAAACTGAAGAAAAGTTTCTCCAGAGAAGATATCTAAAGGTCAACAGGTATAGGGAAAGGGACTCAACATCACTAATCCTCAGGGAAATGGGATAAAAACAAACAAAAATTCTTACCAATATGATTTCTCTCTAGAAAGTGTAACATTAGTTCATTACTTTACTAAAAACGTGGACTTTGGCTTTCAGATTTCATTGCACTTTTCTGACCATTTGAAACTTTTCTCTACATGATTCTTACGGAAAATAGGAAGAAGGTTGTGGGGAGGGAAAAAAAAATTACACATTCTATAAGCTCAGCAACAGCGGTAGGTACTCGCCTAGATCCCCTGGCTGTCTAGATGCTGTGAAACCCTCTCTTTAGAAAGGATTGGGTTGGGGGCGCCTGGATGGCTCAGTCAGTTGAGCATCTGACTTCAGCTCAGGTCATGATCTTGCTGGTGGGTTCGAGCCCTACATCGGGCTTTGTGCTGACAGCTAACTCAGAGCCTGAAGCCTATTTCAGATTCTGTCTCCCTCTCTCTATGTCCCTTTCCCACCCAAGCTCCTTCTCTCTCACTCTCAAAAATGAATAAAATTTTTTTTTTTTAAAAGATTGGGGTAAACATTCCCTCCAGAATACTTACAATGGCCAGTATCTGTAGCTCTTAGAAGGTGTCCTTCAGACTGCTGGACCCACTTTGTTTGCAGGGGCAGAATTGAAAGTTAAGCACAATCTCTGAGTAGATGATCACTCATATTTTGACTCTTTGTCAGTGCTACTTTGCCATCACTTCCTTCCCACCACTACCAATCCTTTCTGGGGTTTTAGGGGAAGAAAGCTCCTAGGGGTTAAATTTTTTTTTTTTTTTTAATTTTTATTTTGTTGCATGGAGAGCCTGGTTTTCAAGATCATATTCTTTCATTCTCAGGTTATGAGACTTTACTTAGGTAGCATAAGGGGTTGCGCAGAGCTCTGGGTTGGGCTAAGAATCAGCTAGGAAATTCAATTTCTAATTCCATAAATCTGGCCTTTTTCATTGGCTTTATTTAAATCACCATTTAAATATACATCTTAAAGGATTGTGATCATCTGTTTTTGCAGTATATTATATTTGACAAAATAATTACATACTAGTATTAAGAAATGAAACAGTACAGGAGCACCTGAGTGTTTCAGTGGGTTAAGTGGCCGACTTCAGCTCAGGTCATGATCACGCAGTCTGTGAGTTCGAGCCCCGCCTAAGGCTCTGTGCTGACAGCTCCCAGCCTGGAGCCTACTTCTAATTCTGTGTCTCCCTCTCTGTCTGTCCCTCCCCTACCTGCTCTCTGTCCCTCTCTCAAAAATAATAAACCTTAATAAAAAAAAAAAAGAAATGAAGCATTACAGAAAATAAGAATAATATTATTTTGGAAGGACAAAATTTCTTTTTAAAAACTCTTTTAGGCTAAATTATAGAATTTTTAAATGCCAATTTAAAAGTCACTGGTTTTCTAGACAAGTGTCTGGACTATAGGCCTTTCAGAGGTTTGTCTAATACACCAGTGTCAGGGTGGTGAGAAGAGAGGGTTCGTGGCGATACAGTAGAGTCTATAATGACCTTGAGCATTTGCTTAAATTTTTTTATTCAGGAAAGCAATAATACTTGGAAATGAAATAGTACATTATTTATTAAACCCACAATCTCAGTTCAATAAAGATCTGGAGGGAAAAATAAAAAGTTGCAAATCTAAAAACATAGATTATTACTCAAAACACTTTTAAAGATATAAATCCCTACAAACATAATCAAATGTCAGGAGCAGTAATGAATAAATTTGCGTTGCTTAGGACTGTAAAACGTTATTATATAGAGAGCTCATAAAATGTTTTCCCACATTGTATTCAAAGCATCTCAGGAACAAAGAGATGTCATAAAGAGGTGTCCCTATAAATGCCAGCTAATAGGTGAGCCTCAATGAAATGTGGATGCAGCATTGAAGAAACTTTGTAGTTAGATAACAATAATAATACTATGAATTAGTATAATAATCTTTACTCTTCAAAGTGGCTCATGGGAATTCACAGGAAGTAAAAGTTGGTGCAGAACAACAAAAAAAAACATACTCTCTCATATGTATATGAAAATTGTCATAATGTCAACAGAAAATTAATATTAAAACACTTATGAAAGAAAGAGAAGTTAATAGAAGAGAAGTTTGAAGAATAGCAATAACTGCAGTAATAATAGCAAACTAAGCTCCCTTAAATCCCATCTTAATGTGCTTTTTCACACAACATTGATCCAATGACTTCCCACACGTAATCACTAAAAGATAAAATCAAATTCATCATAGGATAAAAGGGATGGAAGTGGCCTCAGATGTTACTCATATAAGATCTCATATGATGTTCATGTCTTTTTTATTACATAAATATTTCATTCATTCTCTTGAAAATAAAACAACAATCATTGACCATAACTGTAGGCAAGGAGTTAGGACTAGGTCTAAGCCCTGACGATCAGAGATGAATAAATCTTTCAAGAGGTCCTGGACAAATACAAAAGACATACATAAACACACATGCTCACCATGGAATGGCATTTATTCCAGAAAGAAATAAAAAGAAGAAGAACAATGAAAACTAAAACAGAGAAAGAGAGAACAAGAGAGAGAGAAGGAGGAGGAAGAGGTGATGTAGTATGGTTGACTGGAAGGTAAGAGAGATGGGATTTGGGGGTAATAAGGCTAAAAAGGAAGGAAGACTGGTACTTTTCATTAACATAGATGCAAAATTTTTCAACAAATTACTAGTGAATTGAATGCAAAGAAAATATGAAAAGTATTATACACACCTTGAGCCAAAGTGCTCAGATGCATACCCATTATCCCAGGTATGCAAGGTTAGTTCAGTATTTGAAAATCAGTTACTGGAATTCATCACCTCAAGAGACTGAAAAAGAGAAAAATGAAGGCAGACATTTGAGAGCTATTTGGAAGGAAAAACTGACACCCTTGCTAGCCAAAGGATGGGAAAATGAGAAATCAAGAATAATATCAAGACTCTTATTTTGGATGAAGACTTTCAGGATAGTTTGTTTTTTCAAGAGAAAATTACAAGAATAGAAAATGTTTATTTTTGATGGGGATAGAAATGGTTGGTAAGTTGACACTGAATTCAGTTTTAACTCCTGCTTTAGAAGGATACACTAAAATTCACCTCCGTTCTGAATTTAGGCTTCATAGGACATCTTAGAAAAAGTTAAATAAATCAGAGATCCTTCCCAGCTCTTGTCGCCTTTCTCCATTCTCCTCTTTATGACAAGTGAAAAAGAATGATAGGTTTCCAAAATGTTGTTTGCAAACCCCACATATTTCTAGCCCCAATCATTTAATATTTTGTAATTTTCGAAAAAGAATCTGATCTCTCTATTGCTTCCTCTTACATAAAGATTACTTGAAAAAAATGGAAAGTTAATTTTGTAAAAAAAATTATTTTTCAAACTTCTTTTGTGGTACATATATGTGAACAATTACCATTTCAACCATTTTAAGTGTATAATTTAATTTCATTAAGAACAGTCACAAAGTTTGCATGACAATCACTATTATCCATTTCCAGAAGTTTTTTATCCTCTCAAACAGAAAATCTCTGCAACTCAATATTGACATATTATCTACTTAAAAGTTGTACATTTATTACTATAGGTGACTTCTAATGTGGCACTGGATAATCTCCACCATTTGGCATTCACCTCTTTGGAAGATTCCCCTTAGCCCTGAGCATGGGTTGGACCTGGTGATATACCTCTAATGAATATGGCCAAAGTGGTGGAAGGTCCCTTTGAGATCATGGTAGGAAAAGACTGTGCCTTCCATGTTGAGCACCCTTTCTCGCTTTGTCACTCATTCGCTCTATGGCCAGCCAGCTGCCGTGACGTGAGAAGCCCTATAAAGCAGCTCATGCGGCACGGTGAGGAGTTAAGATTCTCAGTCTGCCAGACCATGAAAAACTATGGGTTTTTTCAAAATCCATGTTAAGGAGTTTAGAAGCAGACCTTTTCAATCATGTCAATTTCTGAGAAGACTACAGCTTCCACCCACCACCTGAGAGCCACATGACGGAAGACCTGAGTCAGAGGGACCTGGCTGGGCTCATTTGCTTTCCTCACCCACAGAAACCTTGGTGAATACTTGCTTTTTTCAAGCCACTAAGTTTCTTCCTCCAGAGGCAGAGGGGGAGAGAGGATCCCAAGCAGGCTCCGCACGGTAAGCACAGAGCCCGATGTGGGGCTCGAACTCAGAAACTGGAGATCATGATCTGAGCCAATATCAAGAGTTGAAGGCTTAACTGACTGAGCCACCCAGCTGCCCCTCAAGCCACTAAGTTTGGGAGCAATTTATTATGTAGCAGGAGGTAACAAAATACACTATGGTAATTGTGTAATTTTATGTTGTAAAAAAAATAGTAAATCAAAAAAGATCAGATAAAAAGGAAACACTATTTTGTAATATTTTTACTTTACTTTAATTACATTATTGTCCCAATTAAAATATTCAGGGAGGTGAATGAATATGATCAAAACTGTTTTTTAAATCTCAACTTAACCTTTTGCAATAACTGGTTTTAAATTCAGTTTATTTTGATATTTGATTTTAAGTAATATCATGGATAAAAAATAGTTTCAAAACAGGTTAACATAGAATATTGTTTGCATTTAGCAAAACACGAAGTTTATTGTCAAAGATCATAAGGTTTCTCTTTAAAGTTCCTTAAACTTTTTGTGTCTTTCTTGATAACAGTCTTTAATATCAAAATCTAATGTTCTTCTTTATTTTGATTTTTAAAATAAGCTATGAATTTTCCTTCAAATTTCTTAGAAGCATACTGAATATTTACAGTTTCCACATATTGTATTTAACAATAAATAACACAATGATGACATTGTTCCAGATATTGACTTAAAAACATTCTTCCAAAAAAATAAATATAAAGACATTCTTTCATATTATTTGTTTCATTTTTTCATTCATGGTAAAAATAGTTTTCTTCATTTTGAGAGGCCCAATTAAATGTGTTAATTTTTAAATTATATATTTATTTGCTATTTGGTATTTCTAGATATCACTACCAACTAAATCAACAGAATTGGAACTCTTGTTTATATATATATTATGTTACATAATATTTATACTATGTATTATGTATTATTTAATGTTATCCATATAATATATAAACAGAATATATATGTAGTATACCAACTTGAAGTTAACAATTCCTTTTAACATTTTTGCCATAATCAAACTGGAGAAAAATCCTTATTTGTTTCAAAAGATGTTAATGGGCGTTTCAATCTTATAATAAAGTATTTCAAAGATTTTCTTGTATTTTAAAGACCGGGTTTTATTAAATTAAGGGCATTGATCCTTCGATAGTATTTTATACTTCCCTTTGTTGCAATACTCTTTCTGTGAGTAATGCTGTGAATAATTTCGCATCTGGTGCCATCTCTGTAAACTTATTTTAGAAACCTTTAAATAATATTACTATTTTTATTTTTGTCAGAGCCATTCTTCCCTCAGTGGCTACATTTACACATTTTTCTCCTTCAAATATTGTTTCACCTTCTCCAGGACCTCTTTTCTTCAGTGACTTAAAGTAATTACTTCTCTATGAATTTTGTTTTAGCACAGATTCTAGAATAACATGATACATGCTAGAAACATCTATGCTTTTATTAAACTATACAGCACGCCTTTCAGACTCCGTGCTTTTTTATATCTATTTTTTATAAACATTCAGAAATGTGCTCTATATATCATCCGATAGTGATTGAAGAACGTATTTAGCTTGTTGCCATGTTTTTTACTTAGCGTTACAAATACTTTACTGCGCCGCGGTGGAAAGAACAATTGTTTCCCCCAGCGGTATATATCTTTCTTTCTTTCTGCTGTCATTATAACTTTAAAACTGAAACTGTTTCCAAATATTAGACATTAAGTTTAGTGAAATTCTGTGAAGAATTGGATCAAGGCTTGCTTACTTAAGTCACCCGAAAGAATATAATCATTGTTTTCATGTTCTGGATAGAAGGTTTTAAGTGTGTCTTACCCATAATGGGTTCCTCTTACTATCAGGTAATATCACACTAGACAGCTTAGAGTGAAAGCTATTCTTCTTAATAGTGAATATAAATCTGTATTTAAAGTGCTTCTTTTTGGTATCTTTTTGATAACTTCATAATTTGGGGGGCATTTTTTTATCCAGTTAGAATATAACAGATATACGTGTGTGTGTGTGTGTGTGTGTAAAACAATTTTTTAAGTTTATTTACTTATTTTGAGAGAGAAAGAGAGAGAGTATGAAAGCGAGGGAAAGGCAGAGATAGATAGAAAGAGAATCCCAAGTAGGCTCCAGGCCGTCAGTGCAGAGCCTGATGCAGGGCTTGATCATGATCTGAGTGGAGATCGAGGGTTGGACACTTAACCAACTGAGCCACCCGGGTGCCCCCAATTTTATAATATGTCTGACAGAGTTCACACCATGAGTATAGAATCCACTGCCATTTTCTTGCGTTTCTTGTGTTTTCTTGTGGTGGCATTATTCATACCTTCCTCTGAGGTGGAAATTGGAGGTCGATGAGCAGCAACCAGTCTATTCTCTATTGGACTTGCCCTTGTGCTACACATCTGGAAAACTCTCCCAGACTCCCTTGCAAGCGGGATTCTCTGTACAGGTTAGGTTCTGTTGACAAAATGCACTTCAGTAGACTCGCAAGGTGGAAGGGTGCTCCAAGTCATCCCGTTCCTCCAGGTACTTGGGCTTTGGCAGCTGAAGGTGATGGTCATGGGTGGCCACAGGCCATCTTCTTACTCCCATCGTCTCTGCAGGCCCATAACCAGTGGTGACTGTGACCTTGGCCACAGATTCCTACATTTCCTGCTCTCGGATGGCATCAGCACTTCCTAATTTTCAGTTTCAACAGCTGGGAACTAGTGGTGGAATCCTTGATTTTGCCCTTTCAGCCCCTCCAATGGTCTGTAGTCCTCTATTCTTTGAAATAAGTCCAGTTAATACTTGAATACTTTAATGCTTAGAGTACTTAAAATGCCTTTGATTTTCCTGACTTAAACTGGGATTATTTAAAGCCATTTGTCCATTTTGACAGATTTTTATTAAAACTGGACAAAGTCGAGCTCACAAAAATGGTAACACATCACAAAATCCTTTAAAAAAGACACACTAAAATGTTTTCCTTAAGATTTCCTATAGGGGCACCTGGGTGGCTCAGTGGGTTAAGTGTCTGACCGGCTCAGGTCATGATCTCACAGTCTATGAGTTTGAGCCCCACATCAGGCTCTGTGCTGACAGCTCAGATCCTGGAGTCAGCTTCGCATTCTGTGTCTCCCTCTCTCTCTGCCCCTCCGCTGCTCGCACTCTGTCTCTGTCTCTCTCAAAAATAAATAAAAATTTAAAAAAAGATTTCTTGTAGTGTAGGAGCTTAATTGCTTCCTTACCTTTTTAGATAAAAATATGAATAAAAGTGTTATTATTTTCTCACCATATCCAGGAGATTGTTTTGTGTTCTCTAGAATGAGTGAATTTCACCTTTTAAAAATTTTCTAGACTTTCTATCTCTTGTGATGGCTTAGACAAAATAATAGGATGAAAGCAGTAAGGTTTCCTTCTGCCCTTTTTCCTTTGAGTTTCCTTTTTTTTTTTTTTTACTGTCTCTCTTCTAATCCAATTCTTACCAAGAGATCCCCTCCCTTATTTGTGTATCACTCACTGCCGTGTCCTGATATTTAAAAAGTTCTAAACAATGACTGTTTAGTGCTGATTTTAAAAATCATATTAACTAATTGTCCTTAACCCAATGTTGATAGATGATTTTCAGTGTTCAAGGCACTGTCCTTGGTAAATTAAGTGCTATGGCCTGAATGTGTTCTCCCCAAATCCGCATATTGAAGCCCCAATCCCACACGTGATGGTGTTTGGCAGTGGGGTGTTTGGGAGTTAATTAAGTTTAGATGAGATCATGAAGTCATGAGAGCACTCAGCGAGGCGGTGGCTCTTTACAAGCCAGGAAGAGGGCTCTCACCAGACACTGACTGCACTGGTATCCTGATTATGGACCTCCAGTCTCCAGAATTCTAAGAAAACAAAGCCCTGTTGTTTAAACCACCCGTTCTACAGGATTTTCTTGTGGCAGCTTAAGCAGACTATGCCAGTGAGAAATGCACAGTGTTTAATGAATCTAAGATGACTAACAACACAAACAAAACAAGGTAGAAGAGTCTGCAATTAGTACAGAAATTTAGAAAAAAGAGATCGTTTCGGTCTAGGCCTAAGCTAAAAGCATTGCGAGATAAAATCTTATTTTTAATAGATTGTGCTATCATCCAACAGATGACAAGGAGGCATAAGGCTTAAATTTATTCCACGAGTGAGGGCTCTTCCCTGTAAAATCCATACCCTTCTCTTATTTTTTATTCCTCTTTCTTTTACATTCTCATTTCTCTTCTGACCCTTTTGTAGTCACCAACACATTTCAGCATGCCTCTGAGATGTGACTGATACTGTGATGGAAAAAAGATCCACTAAGAACAACGGTGCTTACTTTTTTATTTTAATGATGAATCTGGAAAGCTTCCCGGATGAAACATTTATTATACTAAATGTATTCTGCTGAGGAGGAAATTGACCAGAGAAGCATCGGGCAACTACATGTATTTACAGTACGTTGACCTCCCTTCTCCCCATTTCTGCGAAACATCTGTGAGTGATCTTGCCAACATTTTTGGCCTATGACTGGTATTTGAAATCAGACATTTGAATTTCAAATATGTGCATTTATATTTATGTAGCCAATGAGCCTTCTTTGCAGTCACTTTGAGATAAAAATGCCAGTTGCCTTGTTTAATGGCAATTTAGAGAAAGTGAGAGTTTTGTTTATTTGTTTGCTTTGTTGTTGTATATTTAAGTCATATTATTTTACGCAAAGGCCTTACATTTTATAAGAATAATGGTAACAGTGCATTCCTGTCTTGTCATTCATGCAGAAGATAGTGTTCTCATTATACTGTTAGGCATTAGCAGACAATTCTTGGGCATTTTTCCTGAGGATCTAGCTTAGTAGTTGCATTAGGAGAAAAGATCATTTCATCAGCCCATGGAGAGCTGGGAAGAATGGGAGAGGAAGTATCCCTGGGGAGATAAGTTCCTTTTTCAAAATGTTTATTTATTTATTCTGAGAGGGAGGGGAGAAAAGAGAGAGAGAGAGACAGAGAGAGAGAGAGAGATTGAGAATCCCAAGAAGTCTCTGTGCTGTCAGTGCAGAGCTTGACACAGGCTCTCCTCTCATGAACCATGAGATCACGACCTTAAGCCAAATCCAAGAGTTGGACCCTCAACCATCTAAGTCACTCGGACGCCCCCTGAAATAAGTTCCTTCTGAAGGAAAGATTCTGAGATAACACGTGAACAAATATGATTTGGCACTAATTTTGCATGGAGTTTTCCAATCTTCGGAGCCTCTTAAGTAGATCAGGAAGTTACACTGATTGTGCCTTACTCTGCTGTATAGTGTTCTTGAAGTCTATTTTCCATAGAACCATGTTCCAGATTTCTTTCTTTTGTTTTTGTTTTTGTTTTTGTTTTCCTGAATGGAAATAATCACACGACATACTAGTTAGTCATCTAATCAAAGTAAGCTTTAAGTGGACACAAGGATAAGATGTATAACTGCCAATAACCTCATATGATGACTGACTCTCAAGTTGGATGGTGGTGTGGTTACTCTTGAGGCAAAACAATGTGCTTTGAGGATCACTGGGCTGGTGTCAGATGTACCTAGAACCAAGTCCTGGATGTCGTACTTACTAACTGGGTGATTTTGCACAGTGACTTAGCCTCTTTAAGGCTCAATTTCTTGATCTAAAAAGTGGGAGGGACTGGGCCAGCATTCTCCACTTAGTGTGAAGAATGAATGCCATCAAAGCTGTTATTAACGTGTCTGACACATAAAATGTGACATGATTCTTATTTTATATTTTTCTCATTACCTTTTCACAGTTGGGATCTTCGTTAATCCTGGAAATCACTCTTAATATGATACATGCAGAGTACTAGTATAACTAGGGTTGACAGATGGATCTTATAGTGATGTAGTTTCAATTTCCTTTAACTCTCCACGGTTCCATTCAAGCAGTCCACGAAAAAGTGTGCACACGTATTTTGCAAAGCTGACCCCTTTTGAGGGGAGGAGGGACTGTGGTACTCACCTTTCCAGAATGCGAATCCCACTGTACTCTGCTAGAATAATGGGAAAGAGAGTATGGGCAGACTGTGACCCCCAAATTCTCTTTGAGTACATATGCATATAGTTATTGCATAGAGAAAATGACGCTGGAGGAAGCAGAGATATAAAGCTGAGGTTTGTGTTAAGTCCCTTTGTGCATGCATATGTGTGTTTATTGTCATTGTAGAGAAGTTGCCTGATGACTCAGTTGTGTCTACAATCAACGTGGCAGTGAAAACAACATAAATAGCTTATGATGCTTTTCTGGCAAAGCATTTTTTTAAGTTCTAATTTTCCTGAAGGAGATGCAATCTTTTGGTCAGCGATATTCACTTTTTCATGAGTCTCTTTTATACAGGGCCTAAGAGCAACAGTTGGGAACGCCGTTGAATGTCTCCAATAAAATACCTCATCTCTCTAAAGTGCCTGAAGTAAAGGACAACATTTGAGTTCTGTGCTGCTCTTTAGCTGAAATGTAATGATCTGGACTTACAGTGTGTTAAAAACTTTTGTCGTTGAATAAATTCCATGGTAGGCAAGGTATATCATATGTCACAGGACATTAAAATGATCATTCAACCAAAAGAAAATAATAAACTGGCGAGACCATAAATCTCAGGCACCCTCAGTGACTATTAAAAATCTGCCAAAATTCACTGTCTAATGATGTGGTTCCAATCAACCCAATTTATCAACCTTATGGGCTGATTAAAACTACATTCCTCCATTAAGATTAACTCCTCACTTCTGGGAAATAGAATTTTGTGAAGTAAATCACCAGATTGAGAGCCTGGGATCTGGTAACTGCAGATTGTTCATAGAAAAGATTCTTCACGCTTTCACCTGATTCAAGAATATGAGCGTAAGTCTTTATGTTTGCACGTTCAGAATATCCTGTTATACATCTTCTGCAGTTTAAAAAGTGTGCATTTCTCTTGCAACCAACTCTTTCTATATTTTCCATTTTCAGAAAAGATACAATTCAGTGCAGAAACACCACACCAAACCCCGTGCCTGTAATCTTTGAGCTCCCTCAGGTATATAATCAAGAGGTGTCTACTTACATAGAGGGAGGAGGGAGATCCATTAATCACAGAAAAGCATTCTTTCGGTAGAACAAGGGGTTCTCTCCACACTTTTCCACATAAAGACGTGACATTCAAGTAGAAATGGATGGAATTTGTTTTTATGAATAGGGTCCTTGCTGACTAATTCTTTTCTGGGGAGGGTAATGGGCAAATGCTATCCAGATGCATTCCTCTGGAATGGTTCCCAGTTTGGGAAAGTGAAAACTACTGTGCTTGCCGTATAATACCGGGCAGTCAGAGAAACATAGTATCTTCACAAATAGTGAAGCACTGTTCCCTTCCCCTTGCCTGCTGTCACGAAGCCAGAGCTGTTACAGGGGTCTTCCACGGTGCACTTGAGGATGACATTCACCCAACCATCTTTACTTCTTCCTGAACCCATTTTCTAACAGCAAGCAATGAGATCAAAATGATCGAAATCTCCTCAACCCACACCAGAAAGGAATATTCTGCCATCTACTTGCATGTTTTCCTAATTCAAGTTGTAGGCAAAGGAAGACAAATCACCCTCCCCACCCCCCAAAACTTTCCTCTCACTTCTCACAAATGCTCCCCCAATTCTATCCTTCCTCCTCTTGGTTTCTTTTCTGTCTGCATCTCATTCTTTTGCTTACCTGTTGGATTGGAGGCATCTATACCTCTGTTCACACCTCTCATCTCACTGTATGGGTTCTTCTTGGCCATCTTTTTCATACCCGTAACCCCAACTGAACCTTTAGTTTTCAATCACCATCTTATTGCCACGGAGCACATTACACATAGTCTTGCTTTATTTATGCATATATTATTTATATATGGACTTAAATGTTTCAACAATGTATAGTTTTGTTATTTGTTCTTGCATAAATTTACTTATAGGGAGGCTGTAGAAGTTCTAATAGCAACTTCTTCAGTCCTTCCTCACTGTACATGGTAACGTTGTTTACCACCCTTCTTTGGTGAGGTTAAAAGGAAGTATTTCTGGTGTAGGGTGGACTCAGATGTCCTGGACTAGGATTCCTGCACCATTGTTTCGTGTTTGTGTGGCTGTAGTCATGGTGTTTAGCCATCCTGCCTCAGTTTCTGCTTCTGAGAAATCAGTGAACGCTTACAACTATGCATGGAAAAGTCCCACACTGTTCCTGGGAGATGTGACATGGAGAGTAGTTTCTGACCCTTCTCCCAGTGTATCAGTCAGCACCAGTGTCTGTAACAAATGCCACAGGCTAGTAGCTTAAACAACAGAAATTTACGTTTTCACAGTTCTGAAGGCTGGGAGTCCAAGATCAAGGTGAGAAGAGATGATTTCCAGGGAGGCCTCTCTTCTGGCTTGTAGATGGCCACTTTCTTGCTTTGTGCTCACTTGGCCTTTCCTCTGTGTCTGAGCAGAGAGGAAGAGAGCTCCTAGCGTTTCTTCCTCTTCTTAAAAAAACACCAGTCCATCAGACTAGGGCCACAACTTTTTGAGTTTATTTACCCTTAATTACTTCCTTAAAGATCTTATTTCCAAAACGGTCACATCCTGAGGTACTGGTGTTAGGGCTTGAATGAGGGGGGGACGTTTACACATTCAGCCTATAACACCCAGTTAAATTATTAGACCTTAAAGACAAACATTGAAATAACAGAATACATATCTTAGTGCTATTGGTAAAAAGTATAAAATTAGCATATTTTGATGCTTCCTCAAATGACATCTCTAGCCTCATACTCTAGCCAGAGCTCTAGGTCTAGATATTGAATTGGATTATCTTCTCACCAACGTTTCTCATGCACTTCAGGTTTCTTCTCTCCATTTCTTCCATCCATCTGCCTCCTCTACACTACCTAGTTTCTTCTGCACTTGCTGACTGATCTTCTCAACTATGAAATCCTGCAGAAATCCTAGACTTTTAGTGCCCATGCCTGATAAAGCATCAAGCATTGCCAGTTTTACCTCTAAAATGCCTGTTATACTCTGCATCTCTTCACCTGTAAGAGTAGTTAACTTTGCGTTAGTATCCATTGACTTTATGCTAAAAAAATCAATTTTTGTAAAAATCCTACACATTCACTGAAAAAAGTTAAAATAATTCTAAAAAGTAAAAGAAATATTTAAAAACTACTCAAAGGTTATTGATATTTTTAGTACTTGGGGACAATATTTCCAAAGACAACTTTCTATATGCATATTACATATACTTCATAATTATGTGGTACTTTATATTTCATAACATACTGTTAAAATATATAGTGCTTTATAGTGCTTTATAGTTGGAGTTTATATTAAAAATAGAATAGAAACAATTTATTGTATAACAAATGGAATGTATATAATCCATATTATATGTAAAGTATATATAGAAGTAAGTATATCAAGTAGATGGCATATATGGAATTATAAGAGAGTATATGACATACAGATACATCATAGTGTAATGTACCTTGGTATGATAAAATCCAATATATAATGTACTCTATAATAATACAAAGGTGCTCTATGGCTGTTTTATAATTTAGTATTAGGTAACCAGGAGACTCATCACTGATATCTCTGTCTCCCATATGTCTCATTACTCCAGAATCCATTTTGTAGACAGTATTGGCGGAAGTCAGAAAAAGCTCCCTTAAACTTTAGGACAAAGTCCATGCTTCTTAGCATCATTTATTATCCAATGACAAAAGAATGAATGGATAGATGGATAAATGCAGCCATTCACAATCTTCCTTGTTGATCTTTCCAGATTAAGGTCTTTTTGCTTCTCTTTGGGTTCCGTGTTGCAACAACACTAAGCTACTGGTTATTTAATAAACACTTAAACCACTTCAGTTCATATATCTGGGTCTTTTCTTACATGCTTCCCCCTAACTAGAACGTTCCTTTCCATTATATCCAACCAGCAAATTCATATTTGCTCAACATCCTGCTTAGATCTTTTTTCCCTCTGTGACCAATCCAACACAATCATGGCTGTTAACCTCTATTCCACATTCATTTTTCCTGCATTCAGGGGTATTTTCTGTTAACAAAATTGTCTTGCACATGATTACTTTTCTACTTTATCTCTCTTCCTTCTCTTTTTCTATTCTATAGCCTCTATGTATTCCCTGAAGCTAAGAGAGTGTGTACTTTTGCAAAGACAGCCAAATGTTTGCCAAATTATCACTAAACTGATTTTTAAATAATTGGAGAGGATTTTAAAAGTCATTCTTCAGGCATTCTAAATATCTATGACTGGGATTAAACTTTTATGAGATTTCTATAACATAGATGATTAGTAAATAACAAAAGATTATGCATTCTCTCAGTGTTGTTAAATACAATGAATATTCATACATTCTAAATATGCATTTGTTCTGTGGGTGAAAAAGTATCCTCAAGATGAATGTAATATTGTATACCTCCATTCTGACAATGGTAACTTCCTAACAATATGGAGCATTCTTTAGACCTAGAATTTCACAGAAGCATTGGAATTTTATAAGGTACAAACCTCCCTGAAGCTTGATGGTGTTTCAGATACCACTACTACAACCTCATTCATCTAGCTACTATCCTTCTTAAAGTGTAAGAACTCTTCTGTGAAGTTCACCATAACACCTTAAGTTATTGTAAGCCCTAATGAAAAGTTTCGATTTTTAAGAGAGGATGGAGAACATTAAGCTGTCTCATCACCATTTTGGGTTTATGAGCTGATAAATAATCTGATGTAAAAAGTAAAATTAACCTGTGCTTATTTATTTATTTATTTATTTATTCTTATTCTTAGAATTCATAATAAAATCTTATTTATTCTTATTCTTAGAATTCATAATAAAATCTTATTGAGATGAAGTTTTGTGATGGCTTTTTGTTGCTTTATATTGTCTGACACCAGAAAAAAACAGAATGCTCATTACTTGGGGGCAATAATTTGAAAGGTGGGAAGAAGACCCTTTGTTTATATTCAGATCAACGTAGACTTTTCTTTATGTTTGGAAGGATGCATATTTCATTCCAGAGTTTATACCAAAGTCTTAAAAAATCACTATATATTGAAACGAGGGGAAAAAAAATTCCAAAATGGACTATATGCCTTCTCTCCACGGGAAGAGGATAGAATTTTTTTTCAGAGATGGAAAAGCCACTTGATATAAAGCCAACCCCTAAAGAAGGACTTAGTAATTAAATCACTAGGAAACAAGAGGAATAATCTGCAGTATTTTCCAGGAGTCAAAGACGAGTCAAGTTTGTTTTGAGATTTGTCTACTTAAATGAAGTTATAAAGCCAAGATGGATAAAAACACAGAACAAAGTATTAAAAGAAAGCATAGTGTTGTGATATGGAATTCATTAAAATCAAAGTAACAAGGATATTTAGAAATATAAATATAAATGTATTTCTAAACAAAATAATATATTAAAGTAACAAGAGACTAATGGATGATTTAAATATAATAAAACAGTTTGGGACTACTTTTGTGACTGGTAAGCCAATAAATGATTAATATTGTTATATTATCAGAAACAAATAAACAAAGAGAGGCAAAAACCATCCATACTGGTGCCAAATTGGAGAAGTATAGCATATTTTAAGAATACTGATACATACTTCCAAACAGTAGTTTTTCCTAAAATAATGTGAAGTGACATCCCGATTCTATGCCTTGGTTTTTGAACTCCTAAATTCTAACTGTGGGAAAAACAGAAACAAAAAGGGATCAACAAGTCAATGTGTACACTTGGAAAAATCCCCCTGAGATATTAATGTTGATAAAATAAGAGTAGGGAATACAGCACACGGTGCCAGAAGGTCTGAATCCCTTCTTATACAAATTAGTTATGACGTCAGAACTCCTTGATTCTGACCTGTGATTTACCCTTCCCACTTGGCGGTGGGTTACCAGTGTACACCTTATCACGTGATGTGCCCAGGACTCTTTATTCCACACTGTGTCATCGTTCATTTGTGCTACAGCCATGCGTTCAGTCTCCTGTAGGTCCTTGTAGCAAGTGAGGAGATATTTCTCCAAAGAAGAAAAGAAATTTACCTGCAGAAGAAGACGTGTCTCAATTCCAGACTGTATGTGCTATGATTCCTATTAGAGCTCGCTAAAGGCTCCACACAGCATTCCAATTGACACTCACACTTCAGGTGTTCGAGAGTCAGAAGTCCCCAGTTGGGGAGCAATTTGTACTGTGGCCTGGGCTTGCTAGAGATACTGATCTGTCTCTGGACCCGACCCTAAACTAGCAGCCTTAAAATGCTACTTCATAAATGAGTCAGGGCAGCACACTTGAAACTGGTATAGTTCCTCTAAAATCTGAAAATATTGCTTTTTAATGGTGGATATTGTAAGATACAACCGTCTTTTCCTATGGAAAAAATATCCTAACATGCTTTAGTCTAATGCTTCCCATGGTAGGACCCCTCAATTTTCATAGTTGATTTCCCACTCTCTGGCACAGTCATGGTTGACAAGGACATCTGGGATACCTAATGTTTGCTACTTTCTGATTATCATCAAATCGTATGATGCTTGCTATGTGGTAGACCAGTGATGTTTTGTGGGATGCTAAGAAAATGGACATCTCCATCATATAAATCATAGATTTGGCATAACACTGAGGCAAGGTAGAGAAAGTATATTGTTGTCTTTGCCAGGTAAAAGCCAACAGTTTTCGGAGTCTGCCGAAAGAGATTAAATATATAACAGAAAACACACACACCCTACTCATGAAATGAAAGAATGTCCTAGTAGGTTGATTCTACCTCTTACTGTCTTACGCTTTATTTGGGGCCAGGTCAGAATGGGTGAAATGTCCTGGAGCAGAGAAGGCTGTAGAAATTCCTTGACCATAACTATGAGAAAAACATGAAATTAAATGTGATTTCTGTCTGAGAGAGAGTATGCAGGGTCAAAGCCAGACAAATATGTACAAGCATGTTCTTAACACAAAGAAGAACTGAGGGGCTTCTAGGTGAAACAGAAGATAAAACATAAAAAAATAGCAAATCAAAGGGGCTGTCATAAAAGGAATATGAAAATGTATAGTGTGGCTTTTATATTCTCTTTATAGCTTAATATGCTTTTTATAAGGTCTTGGACAAAAAGCATATACTTCTGTATGCATGGTTCATTAAAACATGTATTCTTGGGGTGCATGGGTGGCTCAGTTGGTTGTGTCCAACTTTGACTCAGGTCATGATCTTGTGGTTCATGAGTTTGAGCCCCATGTTGGGATTGTGGCTGTCAGCACAGATCCTCTGTCCCCCTCTCTCTCTACCCCATACTCGTGTGCTCTTTCTATATTTCTCTCTAAACTAAATAAGCATTAAAAATGTATTCTTGAATATTTAATATTTTAGAGGCAATTTCAAAATGGAATTTTGAGAAACAATATTTACCATCTTTTCCTCCATCTTTTGACATCTAAATGACTAATCTGAAAGATAGATAGACAGCGTTGGTTATATAATTTTCCTTTGAATAAACACTGTGCATATTACTTAAATTCTTGGATTTGAGTAGTGGATTCAAGTAGCCTATTGTGATTGCAACAAGTACCAAGGGTGTGTGTGTGTGTGTTGAAGTACATCCATTAATGAGACATACACACTTACATACACATACATGTATGTCTATGTACTTATATGCATATTCTATGTCTTTTAAATTTATATCTAGTTTTCTCCCAAAATGCAAAATGTACAAAATGGCTGAGATCATTTACCCCTCTCCTAGCCTTTAAACATAAGTAGACAGTCATTAAACTATTACTATAAAAAGAGTAAAAATAATTATGGAGGTGATGAATTAGAGAGTATCCTTTCACTCAGTTTTTCCTTGGCTTCCAGAATATAAACTCATGATATGTCTAACAAAATTAACTATACGCTTTTCAAATAAAACTATAATTATTTATTCTTTACACATTAATGTCCATATTAAACCCATGCAGTGAACGGATCAAATCGATCTTTAAAAAAAAGGGAACCTGGATATGTGTCGAGTCTGAAGAATGACTAATACCAAGCACAGTGGGAAGGAAAGGAGCCTGTGGATGTGTGGTAGACTTAAAACATTATTCTTCTCCTGCTATTGGCTATACTCCAAAATATTCAGCTCATTTTTCTTCAGCCACCTTTCTTCTGTCATCCTGTAAGAAAGGCTTCTGGAAGATATAATTGACAGTGTCTACCTCTGTTTCCTTCACTGTCTGCTTTTCAGGAGTCCTGGTAGGGTGCCTTCATATTTGGGACACCGGCATCTTAAGTTTCCTAATTTTAGGGATTGGCTATATATTCTCAGAAAAGGTGTTGGTTGTCCAATAGGCATCGTAACCACAACCTTCAGTGCTGACAGTATGCCCCCCTTGGATACACTGTCTGTCTTTGTGTTTGGAAGCACTTGTGTTATTGCTGGTCCAGCGCACAGGTGGTACACAGAAATCAGAGAACCAATGCAGCCTTAGTCAGCATCGCAATAACACAATTAGTTCAAGTCATGAGAGAAATTATAACAAGTTACTTGGTAAGTATCAGCAACACTGAAAATTTCACATACACACATGCGCGCAAAACCTACCTTAAATTTTTACTGGTGACTGGTCATTAGAGCAATCTTAATTTAATTAGTAATTTTTGTCTGCATGCTCGTGTGAGGCAAATAGTAAGCTAATGATATATCTAAGATTATAAATCCAAGTCCCTAAACAATATCCAGAACTTTGCTCAATGTTCAGAGCCACATTTTTTTCTCTAGGACCTTTAGAAGTTTGTTCATTTTGGGTTCCCATCAAGTCCTTGGCTTCTCAATTGAAACTTTAATTCTATGGAAATATTCCCAGTGCAACAATCACTGCATCATTTAAGAGCTCACGACTATATGTGGTACTGATTGCGCTGTGGATATATCTGGCTATAAAATAAGTACAGAAACTATTAACTTACCTCATATGATTCACAGAATTTCTATCAGATAGTAACATGAAATTCAAACAAACATATTAAATGATAATGGCTTCATAATCCATCACCAATCTCCTGAGCTAGCCTATTCCCTACTGCTTAGCTAGTAAAGTAAATTTGCCATTGATCCATGGCCAGGAAAGGTGAAGGGCTATGGGAGGGAGCTGGATTCTAATTCTTTATAATTGGACATGGATAGAAAAATATACTAATATGTAGTTTTCAAATTAGATATTGGTGATTTTATAATTTAGAATTATAAAATGTAAGGTAAATATGTGCCTTTAAGTACAAGATGAGATAGCAAATGGAGAACAATTTAGAATCTCTTTTCCAGTGTCCATGTGAATTCCCCCCAAAGGACCGTGACTGCTCTTGTTTGGCTTACATGTCCATTCTCAACCCATAACTGAACACAATTATATATATTCACTTCTGTGGAAGGGGACACGGTGCCTTTTAATGGACAGACTTTCCCCCACTCCCCTCTAGCATGTAAAGGCAGTTATCACAAAGAAGGTAGGGTATATCTGCTACAACTCTCAAGAGGCCTAGCAAAATGGTGGGATGCTAGAACCTAAAGAGAGATCTAACCAATGAGAAGTTACCCATAATGAGTAGGATCAAAGTTTAAGAAAAGCAATATCATGGGTTTGATTTGTACTTACCTCCTTTTCTGGGAAATGATGGAGAATGAGAATTCTATGCTCCGAAGTGAGTGGAAGCCAAAATTTTGGGTTGACAGTAGAGTATAATAGATTTCAGCATGGATTNCCATTTTGCTAGGCCTCTTGAGAGGTAACTTGGCCTCCAAGTTACCCATAATGAGTAGGATCAAAGTTTAAGAAAAGCAATATCATGGGTTTGATTTGTACTTACCTCCTTTTCTGGGAAATGATGGAGAATGAGAATTCTATGCTCCGAAGTGAGTGGAAGCCAAAATTTTGGGTTGACAGTAGAGTATAATAGATTTCAGCATGGATTGTTTCAAGAACTGGCATGAGAAAACTCTAATTTTTCTACAACACACCTTGAGTAAGATGCATTTTGATTTAGGGGCAGATGTTAAATATTGTTTTATGGATTAAAATCATTTAGACACTGACATATATTTTCTGGCATTTTAGTGGATTGAGGGAGAGAGAGATTTATTTGAACAGTCTTCAACTACAAGAATTTACTTCTACCAGTTATGCCATATTCTTATTGAAAGGAGATTTAATGGACAAAATTTACACATTTTTGGAATTGTACTTATTTTACAGTGACATCAGTCCATACCTAAAAATACAAAGTGCTTTTATATCTAAAAGTGAAATGTGCTTTGATCTAGAACACTCACATATTTTGATTATTACATTGCTTCTGAAATTTTGTGTTAATGCAATTCTAACTTTCCTCAAGTGAGCACATCTAAGAAGCAATGATCACAATCCACAGGTAGTGAGTTCTTTCACTATCATCTGCAGTAAAAATATATTTTCAACATTTTATGGCACATCAGTATTTTTTCAAGGCTACTTGTTCTAATGAGTTAAACCACAAAGACATTTGTTATATGGGTTAGAGGACAAATATCATTCTCCAGAATCAGATTCAATTTTTAGTCTAAGTAGTTTCCCTAAGCAAAAACAAAAACAAAAACAAACAAAAAACAAAAAGCAACACAAAAAAACAAAGTTATGTTCCCAACCTAGGAATAGTCAGTGAGACAAAACAAATTATTTTATTTGTGTAATCTATTTGTGACTTTTACTTAATTCAGTACATTCAGTATACATTAAAGGTGCTAATTTTATATTTTATTGTTGTATTTATTGGTAAATTGATATAAACAGAAATAAGCATATATATCTACATAATTGAATTCAACCCTTTTCTCTTTTTGCTAAAGTGTAACATTTCCAATGTATTCACATCCATGCTGATAAACTAACCTAAATGATAAAGAGGAAGTAGATTGTATCTTTAGGAGAAACAGAAGTTCTTCATAAACATAAAATTAGATAAAATTTCTCAGAAGTTTGTGTTGCTTAGAATAGTAAGAATGAGCGGTTAGTCATTTGTAAGAAAGGTAAGTGTTTCCTTAGAAAAACTGTTGATCTTTTTCATCTATGAACATAGTAGGAATTCAATAAATTGAAAACCAGTCTAAAGAATCTAATTTCTAGGGAAATTTAGCTCAAGAGATCTGATTTTTTCCTTGAATCCTTTTCAGTTCCTTCTCTGGATTCAAAGAAAAATGTTTTAGACATCTGTCCCACTACTTTTAGGAAGGAACTATCATTTTAGGTACTGCTTAGGTAAATGTATTGTACCATCCTATAAAATATTGGAAAGCCATTGCAACTTAAAAAATAAGATATTTTTAGTAAATTGATACTATCAATCATTGGCTGAATTAATTAATAATTCCTTCAGTAGTGTTTGAAAATTTCCTTTTCCTCCCTTGTCACATTTTAAAAAAATGATGATAGATTTTTAAATGTTTGTGAATCAGGAGCACCTGGGTGGCTCAGTGGGTTAAGCATCTGACTTCAGCTCAGGTCATGATCTCATGGCTTGTGAGTTCCAGCCCTGTGTCGGGCTCTGTGCTGACAGCTCAGATCCTGGAGCCTGCTTCAGATTCTGTGTCTCTGTGCCCCTCCTTCACTGTGCTCCATCTCTCTCTCTCTCTCTCTCTCTGTCTCTAAAATAAATAAACATTAACAATTTTTAAATGTTTGTGAATCTAGTGGTGGAATCATATCTTGTTTTTCAATTTACATTTTCTTCATTTTTAGTGCAGTCAAGCATCATTTCATGTATTGACCTATTTTTAAATTTGAAATTTCTTTGTGTTCTGTTCTCTTTCTTTCTCTCTCTGTTTCTCTATATTTACATATAGAGAGAGAATTGTAAATGTATATATACATAGAACATATCTGAATGACTTTAATTTGTGTATCATATAAAAATTTCAAGTACTTCCCCTACTATATCATACATTTTTAATATTGTTTAACATGTTTTATTCTATACTGGTTTTTTTAAGTTTTATTTTTATTTATTTTGAGAGAGAGTGTGTGTGTGAGAGTGGGGAAGGGGCAGAGAGAGAGGGAGAGAGAGAATCTCAAGTAGGCTCCATGCTTATTGTGGAACTTGATGTGGGGCTCAAACTCAGGAACTGTGAAGTCATGACCTGAGCTGAAATCAAGAGTGAGTTGCTTAACCAACTGAGCCACCCAGATGCCCCTGTTATACAGATATTTTATTTTTTAACTTTAGTTGGTGGTGATATCTAGAAATACCAGATAGCAAATAAATATATAATTTAAACATTAACACATTTAAATGGGCCCCTCAAAATGAAGAAAACTATTTTTACCATGAATGAAAAAATGAAACAAATACTTTAATGCTTGTATTTATTCTTTGTTTTGGAATTACTTGTTTACATGCTGGCCTTCACTGCTGGCCTCTAAGCTCTTTGAGGGCAGGGAACACGACTTATTTAAGGTTGATGGGAAACAAATAATCTGAAAGAATGTCTTTATATTTATTTTTTTGGAAGAATGTTTTTAAGTCAATATCTGGAACAATGTCATCTCTATTCTTTGTGGATTGTACTTTTTTGTGTTTTATGTAGGAAGCCCTTCCTTACCCCAACATTCTTTCAATTAGATGAATTTGTACAGTTTGCTTCTCAAAGAAATATTCTATTTTTTTCTGCTTTATCTGTCAATGTTTGACAAATGGGTACTGAAATACCTTAAATGATAGTGGATTTTTAAATTGCTCCTTATAATTTTTTGTCGCATATTTCAAGGGTATTCGCAAAGCATATAAAATTCTTATTTGGATTTTTGATAGATTATTTTGTTATTTCTCTGCTTACCTCTTACGCTTACCTCAATTTCAATATTACCTGAAATCTGCAGTAAACCACTGTCCCCAAGGAGTTGATCCTCCTTTGTCGGATAGTCAATCGTAGCCTAAGGCTATGTTACAATGCCTGCATCATTCACTTCGCTTCATCTCATCAAGTAGGTATGCAGTCACCTCGCATCATCACACGAAGAAGGGTGAGCACAGTACAAGGTATTTTGACAGAGAATATGCACATACTTTTATTATACTATATTGTTATCATGGTTTGATTTGATCATTAACTATTGTTAATTTCTTATGGTGCCTAATTTAGAAATTAAATTTGATCAAAGGTGGGTATGGATAGTAACAAAAAAACATGTAGAGGGTTGGGTACTATCTGCAGTTTCAGGTGTGGGAATGTATCCCCCGTGGAGAAGGAGGGAAGGCTACTGTACTAATTTTCAAGTTCTTTTTGAAAATTTTATTTAAAATTTGTATTTATTTATTTATTTATCATGATAAATTCATACAACATGAAACTCACTCTTTTCAAGTGTATAATTTAGTAGCTTTTGTTATATTTACAAAGTTTTGTGACCACCACCATTCTCTAAATATGCAACATGTCATCACCCTAAAAAGTAGACCCATATCCATTAACATCAATTGTTCATTCTCCGTACCTCCAGTCATGACAAAAACTAATCCACTTTCTGTTTCTATGAACTTGACTATTTGGGGTGTTTCATATAAATTAAATCACATAGTATGTGACCTTTTAATCTTTTTTCTCCATTTAGGGTAATATACTCAAGATTTTTACATGTTGCAACATGTATCAGTACTTCATTCACTTTTATGGCTAGATAATATTCCATTGTATAGATATACCACACTTCATTTGTCCAATTTAAATTACTCACATTTAATTATCCAATTTAAATTACTTAAATTGCTTATATTTGGGGCTCTTATGCATACTATTGCTACGAGCATTTGTGTGTAAAGGCTTTATGTGAACATATGTTTTCAACTCCCTGGGTATATCTATACATGGAAAATTCCTGGGTCATAAGTACACATGAAATTCCTGGGTCATAAAGTAATTCTATGTTTTACTTTTTGTGGACTTGCCAAACTGGTTTCCAAGTTTTGGCACCATCTTATATTCCCCCCAGGAATAATATACATCCTCACCAACCATTGTCATTGCCATCCTCCTTATTATAGACATCCTAGTTGCTATGAAGTAATATTACAAATTAGTTTCAATTTGCATTTCTCTGATAATTAATGACATTGAATATCTTCTTAGGTACTTATTGGCTCCTTGCAGATCATTTTTGGGATAATATCTATTCAATTACTTGCTGATTTTTACATTAGTTATTTTCTTTTCATTTGTGAGTTGTAAGAATTCCTTATATATTCTGGATAGTAGTTCCCTATTGGATACATGTTTTTCATATTTATCCCATTATATGTTGGTTGTCTTTTAACTTTCACAATAATCTCTTTTAAAGTATGATTTTTAAATTTTTAAAATGAACTCCAGCCTTTCTATGTTTTCTTTTGTTCTTGCTTCCGGTATTTATATCATATCTAAGAACCATTGCCTAATCCAAATTCATGAATGTTTTTGCCTGTGTTTTAAGATTTTTTTGTGTAGTTTTATTTCTTATATTTAGCCTTTTCAGCCATTGGAAATTAATGTTTTTGTGTATGGTATGAGGTTATGGGTCCAGTTTTAGTTTTTTTGTAGCGAGGGCTTATCTAGTTGTTCTTGGACCATTTGTTGAAAAGATTCCTCTTTCCTTATTAAATTATCTTGGCACTCTTGTAAAATTTAATTGACAATGAATGTAAAGACTTATTTCTGGATTCTCAATTCTAATCCATTGATTTATACATCTACCCTTATTCTATGCCAGTACTAACGTTTTGATTGAGTACTATCTTCATTACTGAAATAGTTTCTCCAAAAGTATTCTTTTTGTACAAGATTGTTTTGGCTTTTCTGGGTTCCTTGTATTCCCATGTACATTTTTGGATTGTTTTGTCAATCTTTACAGCAAAACCAGTTGGTATTTTGATAGGGATTATATTGACTTTATAGATCAATTTTGGGAGACTATTATAATTTTATCAATATTAAGTCTTCCAACCCATGAGCATGGGATGTCTTTGGATTTATTTAGGTTTTCTTTCATGTCTTTCACTGATGCTTTGTATTTTTCAGTATACAAGTCTTGCACTCCTTTTGTTAAATTTCTTCTTAAGTATTTTATTCTTTTGGATGCAATTTTATATAGCAAAGTTTTACTAATTTCAATTTCAGCTTCTTTCTAGTGTATAGAAATGCACCTTATTTTGTATATTGGTCCTGTACTATCAATGTATTAAAATCTAAGTGGATAATTTCTACATTCAATGCTATACATCAAAGCATCATGAATAAAAGCTTTCTGTAAGTGGAGCCAAATCTAAATGATCATACTCAATGCTCCTAATTTTAGAGTAAGGAGTATGATTAGGTAAAGAAGACCATATAATGCTAGAAAGAGCATGTTATTCTTTCTAAGCATCATTCTTAAAAGCAGAATTATCGGTTCAAATCCTCTGAAAATGTCTATAGAAGCCAGATAGCTGTTTCTTTGCCTGTGCCAACATATTTTTCCCACAATGAGGGGTCCGCATTTTCAGCCAATCAAATAAACTGTCTGGTTGAACATCCTAAGGTGCTTTAAAATTCAGTAAATAATACTAATCACTTCCATTTCAGTATTGATATTAAAGGCCCTATTCATGCCAAAAGAAAAAAAGGGGGGGAATGCAGCTGTTCTGTGCTTTCCTCTAGAACCTGTGTGTGGAAGTCATAATGAGAAATATGCCCATAATTTATATCATTAGTATTTAAGAGGTTTAAAGTAGGCATGCATAAAGACATAGTAGGAGCTTGAGGAATATACCCATTTTGGCTCAGAGAGGGGGTAACATGGAGGTGCGGCTATGATGCGATCAAAAGTGGATGGTTTCTATTTTTAGAAGAATGTTGAATGCATTGAACTTACTTTGAAATTTTTAATCGATTGATGCTGTTACATACATCTTTGTAAAAATTTTGGAAATACTCTTTTTTCTTTTTTGTTTATTTACTTTTGAGAGAAAGAGAGAGAGAGAGAGAGAGCAAAGAAAGGCAGAGAGAGAGGGAGACACAGAATCCGAAGCAGGCTCCAGGCTCTGAGCTGTCAGCACAGAGCCCGACATGGGGCTCAAACTCATGAACCGTGAGATCAGAACCTGAGCAAAGTCAGACCTTTAACCAACTGAGCCACCCAGGTGCCAGAGAAATACTCTTAACATTACGTCATAAGGACCTGATACAGCAAGGAGTTTCTAGATATGTATTGCATTTTTAAAAATGTATGTATTTATTTATTTAAAATATTTATTTAATGTTTTATTTATTTCTGAGAGAGAAAGAGAGAGACAGCATGAGAAGGGAGGGTCAGAGCGAGAGGGAGATACAGAAACCAAAAGAGGCTCCAGGCTCTGAACTAGCTGTCAGCACAGAGCCCGACACAGGGCTCGAACCCACAGAACCATGAGATCATGACCTGAGCCAAAGTTGGACGCTTAACCGACTGGGTCACCCAGGCACCCTGCATTTTTTAAAATTTAAATGCTCAACTTGATATCCTCATTGATCCACTCTAATTGTAGCAGAAATACACTCTGTGTTGCTAGATTTCTGTTAAAAATGTGCTTAATGTTTCAAAAAAATTATTCCTTGATTGCACCTTCTAATTGGTACTCTTCTTTGGCTAGTGTTTGTATTCATTTTAAAGCTCCAGCTCAAATTACAACTGTCACACATTTGATATGTGTAAACACTGGTTTCTTTGGTGTTTTGAATAAAAGAGCATGATTTTCTATAAACATAACTCTCTATAAAAAACCAAATTTCTCTTTCTTTGAACTTTGTTTACTTCTAGCTAAGACTTATTTCTTTCCATTTCTTTTGAGGGGTGCCTGGCTGGCTTAGTCGGTAGAGCATGTGATTTTTGATTTCAGGGTTGTGAGTTCGAGCACCATGTTGGGAATAGTGATTACTTAAAAAAATTTTCTTTGGAAAAGCACAGGCCACATTTTACTTTGCTTCTGCAAGAACAAAGACTCAACTACAGTAATAGTGAATGAATTCTTTAGTAAGTATTCTTGCTTTTTATATATCCCTTGCCCTATGAGGTGATGGGGGACACAAATAGTAGCCTATGTTCGCTTGTCTTAAGTGTAAGTGTTCAAATCTTTTATTCATCTTAAATGGATAAAAATCAATTTTATGAAAAAAGGTTCTGACAAAAGTGGCCAAAGATTTTCTTATGAATTAGAGAGGAAGTAGAACACAAATTGCATTTCATCTTTCCTTCAATCCCCTGTACATGAACCTCAAACACTCTTCTCTCCTGGCCCACTGCCTCCCTCTATTCGCCCACCCTGCTCACCCCTGCATCTCCCAGGCCCACATGTACATATCTTTTCTTTGCTGTGTAATGAAAACAACCAAGAAAATGGCATATTGCGTTTTTCACTTATTGGTCTTCATTCTTCTGGCATGTTGAGCCCATCATTTACTTTAACATCGAAGCAAAAGTCTGAAGCTTCCATAACACATATCAGAGGAAGAACATCATATTTCTAAAGACTTTGACATTGACTTATGTCTTACTGTCACCTTTTCCTCTCAATTTTTGTCCCTCATTCTATGGTCAACTCCCTTGTTACCTCACCTCCCTGCAGCTGCTATCTTGACTCTACCCAGGTTGTCTCAAGGGTGGACATTTGCGTTTCTCCTCATTCCCCAGAGCACCAATGGCACAAAGTTGTTTGGCTGAGAGATTTTCACTGCAGGCTTGAAAATAACTGTGGCTTATTCTAGAACAGAAGAACACACACATTTTCCAGTTGAATCTTTGACACTACTTTTCCCAGCAACTTATTTCACAAATAAACTCCTATTAAACCCTTCAGGTCCAAACTTCCATGTGCAACTGAGGCTTATTTTCCTACTCTGGCATTTTTCTCACCATCTAAGATCAGGAAAAGTCTCCAATTCCTGCTATATTATTTTATATCTTACATCAAAGTAATTACTCACCTGACCTAACCAGGGGTTTTACAAAACAGTTTTAAGTAAAATTCTGTCAGCTGTTTCTGCATATGGCAATTGTCTTGACCAGTCTCCACAGGCCCAGTGACACAAACTGGAAGTCCCTTAAGATTAGATTTTTGCTTTACACTGACTGTTCCAGTAAAATTCTTACACTGAGATGAGGACTCACATATGTATGCATTCTTTCATATCAGTGAGTGAATGGAAAGCAATTTTTCTAACTGTCCACAGCGGGCCTCAGTATTTTTGGTTGTTTATCTTCAGATTTCATATTCTTTTTTCCAACAGGTTGACCCTGGGAAAATTTTGTCTTAGATAGCTTACCCAAATCATGACTTCCTGCCTTATGAGTATGAGGACTTCTTTTTCACCTCAAAATTTGTGTCTACCTTCATAACAAAGTATATGTGTTTTTGTATTGACCCTTAAGAATATATAAAACCCAAAAGATTCTAAGAATTCAGTGGTATTATACATAAATTGGATTTTGTTAACCACATAATACCTCTTACACACTTAGGTGGATAACTTTTATTTAATTTGCTACAGACAATGTGTGGTTTATGATGAACTTGATTCTCCAGTGTCTGAAGTCCATAGATGGGAAAATTGAACATAATTCCATGTAACCTTCTGGCTTCCCTTCCTTACTCTGACCAAGCTGTGTGCTAATAGATCCTTTGTTCAGTGAATATAAACCAATGGGCTGGACTCGTAGAAGAAGAAAAACTCCTTTCTTCCACTTATCTTGGTTTCTCCAGTGCCCTGTAAATGAGAGTGACCAAGACAGATTAATAAGAGAGTAACAAAAAGATCTATATCTCAGTTTCTCATGGGAATACTCAGAGATGACTAACTCAAAGGTGTGGGTAGGTTTGGGTTTGTAACTTACGTTAACAACAAGAAAGAAGGAAAGGGAGAAAGGGAGGAAGGAAGGAAGGAAGGAAAGAAGGAAGGAAGGAAGGAAGAAAGAAGGAAAGAAAGAAAAAAAGAAAGAAAGAAAGAAAGAAAGAAAGAAAGAAAGAAAGAAAGAAAGAAAGAAAGAAAGAAAGAAAGAAAGAAAGAAAGAAAGAAAGAAAGAAAGAAAGAAAGAAAGAAAGAAGGAAAGACAGAAAGACAAGAAAAGAGAGTAAGAGAGTTCTGGGCAGGGAAGTCAAATTACAGGAAGATGAGCAGGAAAAGTGAGGTAAAGAAAGACTGCTTAGTAAGGGTTTTGTGCATCTGTAGGTGGATGCCTTTTACCTTTGATAAGATTTCTGCTCTTTCTGTTAGCAGGGTTGAAGACATCTCTACAAATGGAAACTTCCTATATAAATGTAAATTTCCATTACAAAAGAAGACTTGTGCCCTGTTTTTAGAGCTTTTCTCCTCTTAATGGTCTTCAGTTAAAAAATAATCCAGATGCCCAAGAAGCATCTCTTGGGGCAGTGAATTATGGGTGCCCTTCAACTCCTTAGGCCTTTTCTTTTTTTACTTGTACCTAAGGAAGCATGACCATTTAAACAATGGATTTGGGGCATAATGCCTCAACCCAAAATTAGATTTCCAGGGACTGCGCTGATATTTTCAGGTAGTATGGGCTGTCTGGTACTTCTCAAATCATGGCAATAGGGAGGATATGCACACATTTAAGCTTCAGGGTTGTTTATACCAACTTTGTTTTATGCAGACTGTCAGTTTCCTGGAGGTAAACTGTCTTATCTTTTCAACCTCCTTAAGATGACACATAGCAGAGTCCCTGTGGACTAAGATATTGAAGGAAGCTTTGGATAATGTATTTTTGCCAATTGGAAGTCTCTCATTTAAAAAGTTTAGACACATTATTTTTAGAGTGAATTGGCCAAGTAATAATAATTACCTCAGCCATTGACAGAAGGCCAAATTAATATGCTTTAGTTATGTATGTTATAAAGGGTAAGTAATTCCATAGCAGTATGTATAAATATAGAAATTTTCCTCGAAGAAATATATAGGGAAAGAATTTTTAAACATACCGAAAAAGTAAAGTAATATATCATTTTTATTGATTTCTTTTGTGAGATACAACTTTTTTTTCATTCCTTAAGTTCTTCCTAAAGTTAATATGTGAACGATCTGAGGCTGCAGTAGTCTAGCACATCCTATTTTCTGCATGTGTATTGCAATAGTACTTTTAGGTTCATCCTTCATCTCAGTTGTTAGAAATCCTTAACTGGACAAGCCTAAAAGGGTTAATCCTGTTGCTAAGTCAGTATGAATGGAGATCGGTCATTATGTTATACACAGAACAGTGTTGTCCCATTTGCAGAAATACGAAGGAACTGATTGAAACCTCACAAGCACTCGAATGATGCCTTTAGGAATGCATCTCAGGTATATAAAAATTTTATAGACATTGTCATTAAAACCTCTCGTTCAGTAATTAAAATAATTTTCTTCATAGAAATGGACTTCACTTTGTTGTTTTATGCTGTTCTGAACATCTTAAAGCTTTCTGAATGCCAGTCTTTTGATCTATAAAAATGATAGAGATTTTAAGATATAGCAGAGAAAAAGTAGGGCATTTCACGAGAATTGTAACCTTCCAAATGTCTCTTTTTGTTAAAGTAACTATAAATGTTTTAGAAAACAAAATGTTTTAGAAATCTTTTGTAAGGATTTCTGGGTCTAACTGTTCTCTTTGTCTTATCTCTGAAAGAAAAATAAAAATCAATGATTTATAAAAATAACTTGAAAAAGATTCAAGAGAAAATTGACTTAAATTTAGCATTTTCTAACTTCTCCTAAAGAGAGAAAATCAAGTCTGCATAATTATGTATGGGAATAAATGGGACAGAAATACCAATTCAACTAATGTATTTTGATCTTAATCTTCACCCCCAAAAAAGTTTCACATTCTATCTCTGTCCTGGCAAATTCTCACTTTCAAACTCATCCCTCTATAGTGATCCAAAGGGTTTGTCTAAAGGGCTATGTATATCTGATACTTTGGGAATATATACATAGCTTTCCAAAGTAATGAAAAAAAGTATTCAAATATTTTTAAAAAATTGGAAATGATAAGGTATTACTATTTCCTTAAAGTTAATCATCAGATTTCAATGCCTCAGATTATAAAAGCCTTGTAGTGAGCTGTGTGTGACTTACTAAATATCAAAGACCTAGAGGGACATGATTTTTGTATCTCTGGACAAATAACTAGTCATTAAAAATTTTTTTAAAAATGTTTTTTAAATTTATTTTTGAGAGACACAGAGTGTGAGTGGGGGAGGAGTAGAGAAAGAGAGAGACCCCAAATCTGAAGTAAGCTCCAGGCTCAGAGCTGTCAGCACAGAGCCTAAACCCCAGGCTCAAACTCACCCACCGTGAGATCATGATCTGAGCTGAATTTGGACGCTCAACTGACTGAGCCACCCAGGCACCCCTAATACAGGAGTCATTAATGTTTGAGACTCTTTGTTTGTAGTAATAAGTTATTATTTTTAAAATTAAAAAATATTTTAAATGTTTATTTTGAAAGAGAGAGCGAGAGAGAGTGAGCCAGCGTGAGCAGGGGAGGGGCATAGAGACGATCCTAAGCAGGCTCTGCCCTGACAGCACAGAGGCAGATGTGGGCTTAGATTCACAAACTGTGAGATCATGACCTGAGCTGAAATTAAGTCAGACACTTAACCGACAGAGCCACCCAGGCACCCCTATAAGTAGTAAATTTTTAAAGATGACATTACTTGGCAAATATAAAGCATATATATGATGAACATTTCTTCTATAGAATCGTAAAGTATTGGAAAGAAAAAAAATCACGTAAAAGATAGATTTATCTTTAACAACAGTGATTTCATAGGACAGTGAAGAAAAAGTAGGTCTGAGGTGGAGAAAGGAGGGAGGCAGAATCCCAGAAGGAACAGAGAGAAAGGAATAGCAAATTTCTGTGTCTTCTATGGACAGTTATTGAGTGCCTATGCCAGGCTGGCCATTGGGCTGGAGGCTCCCATCAACCTTAACTAAGTCGTGCTCCCTGCCTTCAAAGAGCTTAGAGGCCAGCAGTGAAGGCCAGCATGTAAACAAGTAATTCCAAAACAAAGAATAAATACACGCTCTAATCAGGTTATACACTGAATACTATGGATGTACAAGAAAGAAGACAATTGGTAATTATCACCCACTCCGTAAAGTCACTGAGAAGATTCTAGCAGATAGGTAAGGTTCTTTCTATTTTTGGTTCTTTCTATTTCCCTCTTTTAAAAGTATTTCTATAGCAGGGGAAAGAAAAGGAACAAGAGAGATGAATTTATCTTCACAGTGAGGAGTAGGATAATTTCACCAACACATTAATAAGAAATGTCTCTTTCTGAAACGGCTGACTTGTCCCCAGAAGAGGCATCTTTACTTACTTAGCACATCCTGAAGCAATTCTAGAAAGAAGCAGGATAATTCTTTAAAAATGAGACGACATATTGGAAAGAAGAAATGCCGACATTCATTAGAGGCAAGACATGGGTTTTCATCCTTTTCTATGTGGCAAATGCTATCCTCAGCCCTTTATGTATGTTTTCTCACTGAACATTAGAACAGAAGCTTTCCCTAAAATTAGCCCAAGTCGATAGAGGACTCCTCCTCCTGGCAGTAGGAAAATTCAAAAAGACTCTCCTTTTTTGTAAAGGTTGGACCTGGCGCCTGAGTGGCTCAGTTGGTTAAGCATCCGACTCCGGCTGACTTGCACTCTGTGAGTTCGAGCCCCACGTCCAGCTCTGCGCTGACAGCCCATGCCTGGAGCCTGCTTCAGATCTGGATCTCCCTCTCTCTCTCTGCCCCACTCCACATGTGTGTGTGAACACCCAGGAGCTCTCTTTCCTCTCTCTCTCTCTCTATCTCTCAAAAAATAAATAAATAAAAAGAGGTGCCTGGGTGGCTCAGTTGGCTAAAAGTCTAACCCTTAGTTTTGGCTCAAGTCATGATCTCACAGTTCACGCGTTCGAGTGCCGCATCATGCCCAGTACTGATAGGGTGGAGCCTGATTGGGATTCTCTCTCTCTCTCTCTCTCAAAATAAATAAATAAACTTAAAATAAATGAATAAACTTAAAACATTTTTTTTTCTTTGGAGAGGAGCTGGCTGCAATCCTTGCAGGAAAGTTATTTGGAAGTTTGTTATTCCTATCATTCATCGTCCACCTTGGGCCACTTGGAGGCAAACACCAGGCCCAAAATACTCACAGGCAAAGCTGTGTACTTCCCATTGCTAACATGTTTGTCTGTTCCATTGTTGCTTAGGGTGAGATCTGATCACTAGTTTAAGATAAGAAGTGCCAGCTCTTTCCATGGTAATGACACATTTTTCCTTTAGTAATAAATAAGGAATCTACAGAGGATTACATTGAGATAGTGTGAATATCCTGCTCCCAATAATTTTGCATCCTGTGGTTTTAGCGTTTGTCCACAACCCTTTCCTGAACCATTTACACTGCATGTTGCACACTGGTGTTCCTTTAATTCTATCATTCCTTCTGCATTTATTACCTGACCTTCTTCAGTATAGAAGAGATTTATCCTCTGTCTCACCACTCATATACACATCCTATGAATATCACTATGAACTCATGGATTCATTTTTACTCAATATGTTCCAATATCATCACGATCATTATTTTGCTGCTTGTATTGTTCCAAATTTGGCCAGTGGGAGTTCCAGCAAGCCATCTCCTGAATGTCTTTTGACAGTCTCCATTAATCTTTGACTACTTTCTATTCTATTTCACTTTGCATTTTCTCTGCCCCAGCCCTGGGATCAGCCATTTCTCTAAGAAAACTTAGACCCTTCATATGGGGAATTTGGTAATTGATTTTCTAATATTAAACCATCTTTGCACTCTCGGAATAAATCTTATGGAATTATTTTTCAATCTGCTCTTTTTTCATATTTTGTAAAGGATTTTTACATCAATATTCATGAGTAACTTTGGTGTCTGGTTATCTCTTTTATGATATATTTATCAGGTTTTAAGATTAATGTTATCTTGCTTCATATAAAAAGGTTAAAGCATCCTTCTTTTTCCTATCATCTGGAACAATTTAAATATCGTTTGGGTTACCTGTTCTGTGAGAGGTTATTAACATTTCCCTGGAATTTGATAATTAATTCAAGTAGAAAAACCACCTAGGCTAATTTTTTTTCTCTTTATTTTCTTAGGGAAGGGTGTGGAGCTATTTCTTTGATAATTATTGCTATTTCTTCTATGAACATTGGTCTATTTCATTATTCTACCTATACTGAGATCACTTTTAGCAATCTACTTTTAATTTTCCTACAAAATTATCTATTCCTTTTGGGTCCTACACATTTATTTGCATAATACTGTCCAAAGAAGACTGCTATGAAATTTTAGTATCTCTGTTTCAATGATTATTTCTTATCCCCATGTGTTGTGTTGATTCCTGTAGCTATTGGTTTGGTGATTTTGTGATTTTTTTAAAGGGAAATAACAGTTTAACTTATATAACAATAATACTACCAGTTAGTACACTCTAAAATGATTTTATACCTAATGTGTTGCAATTTGCAGTTTAAAAGGAACTCCTCCGGGGTGCCTGGGGGGCTCAGTTGTTTAAGCGTCCAACTTCGGCCCAGGTCACGATCACATGGTTCATGGGTTTGAGTCCCGCGTCGGGCTCTGTGCTGACAGATAGCTCAGAGCCTGGAGCCTGCTTCAGATTCTGTATCTCCCTGTCTCTCTGACCTCCCCTGCTCACACCGTCTCTCTCTCTCTCATAAATAAATAATAAAAATAAATAAATAAGTAAGTAAATAAATAAATAAATAAATGGAACTCTTCCAAGATTTATTCATTAGGCTTCAAAGCTAGAAAGTTAGCATATTTCTGAAACATTTTTAAAAGCTAAGATTTTTGGAGAATGTGCTCACGAGGTGCAAAATTTCAGGCTGTTTTATGTCACTTATTTTTGGGGGTTCCAAGGGTGGCATCTATTACTACCCTTGTGTATGTATATGTGTGTGTTCTTAATGCAGTTCAATCCTTGCCCCTGAATATACCTCAACTAGTGAGGGATTATAATTAATTACTCTATATATTTGCCTTCACACCTGTCTTATTTCAAACCGATGAGAATCTCTCTTATTTTTAAATGTCTCCAAAGGAAAGAGATTTAATTATCATTTTAAAAGCATAGATGATTTATTGATAATTGGCCTTATACCCATCCCCAATTTGGTAACAGGTATATGTTTAGTTCTTCTTGCTCCTGTTTAATCTTCAACAACTACAACCTGGATGATTTGGGGGGAAAAAAGGAAATGTGGATCTACTTCTCTATACAGTAACGACGGTTTTCTACACCCTTCACTTTGCCATTGTTCGCTAAACCAAAACACCCTCTTCAAAAAGATTCTCAGCTGAAGTTCGGATATCAACAGAGCAAAATGTCTAAAAGGTCACTTTTAATAATGATAAAAATGAAGTTAAATATACTTTAGAGCTTTTATAATCTTGGCAGTCAAGGCAAACTACAGGGAACATGAAGTCCGTTGACATTTGTACAACCGATATCCAGTCATATACCAAGTATTTAATGAATCTCAGTGGTGGTCTTAGTAAAGTGCAAGGCAAAGTTCTAGAAAACGCCAGAAAAAAGAAAAAGAAGCCTAGCATGAGCAGCATTGATTACCCATTAACAATTGTTTGAGTATCCAGAACCAGATAGCAGCCTCAGTGGGACTCTGGTATTAAGCATCTTTCCATTGTTTCTCAGTAAGTCTTAGGCATATGTCTTTTTTTTTTTTTTTCCACGCATGCAAAGGCAAAGGGCTTTATTATGGGCTTAAGCTCGGGCTCACAGACTTCACCAGCGCATGGGTCCGTGCTGAGAGCCCCGAACAAGGGCAGAGTAGGGTTTTTATGGGGTTTGAGACGGGGGAGTTACAGAAGTTGTGACATGGGAACAGTGATCCAATCATAATTATCCAACATCATTGACAGCGGGTTTGACCATACACATTGTCTAGAGTATTCGTTACTTTTGGCGGGATCCAATTACAACATTTAGAGTACCTTTAAATTTAACCAATCACAGAGCGAGTCTAGGGTCTTGTTCAGCGACTAACAGGTTAACTTTAACATTAGGTAACAGGGTCCTACCTATAGTTTCTATCTCCAGGCCTCTCCCTTAACAATGTGGAGGGTGGTCGCTGGCCTTTCCTGATTGGGTGTTGCAAGGGTGGTTTCTCCTGCCTTGGGCAACGTGTAAGTGCCTGATAGTTTCGGGAAAGCTGAAACTCAGGCCTTCTACTTCAGAGGGGAAACTTAAAGCCTGTCATGGAGTCAGTTTGGTTTAGACGTTTAGACTTGTGGCCTTACATTTCCCCCTCTGTCTTGTAACTGACCCAATCCTGGGTCAGTCGTATCTCCATCACTTTGGTCTAAAGGTTGTTATTGGGCCCGTAAGACCATTAGTTGAAAGGTACCTAATCTTTGTTTCACATATTGGATAGCCAAGGCGAGTTGTTAAACCATGATTCAAACCATTCTTGGTTTTGTTCTCGTTCCCGCTTTCGTTTGGCTGGTCCCTCTCGAACTTTAGTTAAAGATTCTTTTATTACACCTGAATGGTCTGCGTAGAAACAGCCTTCTTCTTTTAATGCTGCACAGAGTCCTCCTGGTTGGAGGAATAACAAGTCTAGTCCCCTTCTGCTTTGAAGTACTACTTCTGCCAGTGAAGTTAGGGACTCTTGTAAATGGGCAATGGAGTTTTCAAGCAATCTATTCAAATGACAAAATCTCAGATGGACATTGTTAATCAGAATATTACATGATAACCCTATACCAAAACATTAAAACCTTAGGATTTGCATATATATTTGGGCACTTATAGCATCTACCCATGCAATACAACCCAAGGTTTACTTTTGTACACAGTGCTTTTCCAAGTAACTTAGCATCTCAAATAAAATAGGCATATGTCTTATAAGTCATCTTTTGCTACAGAAACATATCTCTCGATGTTTTCATTTCTATATTTGTGTGTGTGTGTGTGTGTGTATACCACATACCTAGCTTGCAAATACTAGAAACTATGTCATGTGTGGGAAATTAAATGCATGACTAAATGTTAGGATTTTTTGCCTCTTCCATTTTAAAAACTATTACTTAGCATTAAGAAGTCTCCTAAAGTGAATGAATCTGATTTAATTTAGAAAAGGTTAAGCCCTGTGAAATAAAGTGGGTTTTTACCACCCTTTATTCTCAGCCTTTTTTCATTCTGCCATGGCCTTAATATATACTTGTGCTATGGTATTACTTTGGGTGGAACTATACAAAAATATGAAAAAGGAATGTTTTTATTTCACTTTCTTCTGCTTTTCCACTTCCAGTATAATCTGCTGCACTATTATTAAAATTATGTAACAATTAGAGCTAAAATATCCCCTTGAGTTTAATGTCCTTATCAATTGCCCAATGTACTCCAGAGAAAGATGCACCGCATTTTTTATCCAAAGTAAATGATATTCTTAGAAATAATAATCTTATTTAACAGCTAGGTCTCATTTCATAAGCTTTAATAAAGATGTCAAAATATGATGAATTCTTCTATCATAAAAAGTAGAAATATTTTGCTTTTGATATACTCACATGTACTTCAGATTGATTTTTGTAATTATATATTTTTAAATAATTTTCAAAATTTTATTTGGAAAACATTTTTTTTCACTTTTACTCCCATATCAGAATTCACTGGAGAAATACAACATAATTACATTTTAGATAATCAGCAATTTTTTTCTACCAGTGTTTAATAGGTGAGGTAAAACACCAATTCAGGTATAATTATATGTTGGAAATAGTGCAAATGGAAAGCAAATTTTGCAAAAATAACATGTTTATTTTTCAATTTACATAAATGAGATCTAAAACAAAAAGAAGGAAGCTCTTAAAAAAATACCCATAGACCTCTTCAAG
>NW_027527932.1:6892007-6935292 GCF_008692635.1 Crocuta crocuta
ACTTCTTCCTTAGTTCTCCCAAATGCAGTTAATTTTAAAAAGAAAGACATGTGAAGTGCTATATTTAGCTAATATCATTCATAAAAGAATCACAGATGATTTGTAGCCTTTCAAATACATAAAATTATATATATGTAGGTACATATGTGTCTGTGCATATATATTATATATAATATATATATATACATACTTAATATATATATATATTATATATATATGAATAATGCCAGACAGACATAGTGGATATATCAATTCAGTTATGGAATGGAAACATGCTACCTGAATCAGTATATGTACACTTGCCACCATTTTATAGAACTATACTATATTGAAACAAAAAGGTTCTCGGGGATTGTATGGACCAACTCCCTCCATTTACAGATGAGTAATTTCAACGCCAATGACGTTAAAGATGTGATTTGAGCGTGCTTAAATAGGGGCCATATGCTACTGGGGCAGCAGAGGAATCAATGAAAGCTGTTTCCTAAGGTGTAGGAGCAAATCTCTCATGTCTTAACCTCTTAAACACAACAGTCTAAAGATGGAAAAGGAGGCAGTGCAAGGTTCTGTATGCATAGTATCATGCTGAAAGCCAAGGCTGGCACAGAGAATTCACTATTAAGAGGCCCACACTGTAAGCATAACAGTAGGAGAATACAGCAGTCAGACATTTCACAAGCCAGTCTGGGGTGATGTATAACAGGAGATTGAGGGAGAATGTGAGTTAAGGGGCATGAAATGTATCCTGAAACAATAGGAAATTATTGAAATGTCTAAGACAGTGGTATGCTGTGATCAAATTTGTGTTTTTGTAAGATCATTGGTTGCAGCTTGGAGGAAATATTTGTGAAAACCAGATTTGTTCCAGGGAAGTCATTTAAGGGGTTATTGAATGATCCAGACTATTGTGTGAGAGCTAGAACAAAGGCGGCAGCAGTGGTAAATGAAAGAATGGATTCCAGAGGTACCAGGGAGTTAGAATACATGAAACGTGGGGATTGATGGTAGGTGAACATGAATGAAGGGCGGTAGTTTACAGAGCCTGGGATTCTGAGTCAGGGATAACTGGATTTAGGGGAGAAATGGATGGCTATTGGAACATCGAAAGAAGATAAAATTCAGTGAGACATGTTGCAATTGAGATGTAGAAGGACTACGAAGTAGAAATGTCTGTTAGGCAGCTCCACAGACTTTTAAGGAAAAGAAAGAAGTCTGAGATCCTTCAATCTGGAAATAACAGTTAAAGTCATGTGTGTTGGTGTGGTCATTCACAAATCATGTAGAAGCTATGAAAATTAGGGCAGGGAGGATGGAACACTAAGATTTGAAGAGTAGTAGATTTAAGAAAGGATATATAATGTCCTAGAAATCAAAATGTAAAAGGGTTCTCATCAGAAATGGTCAATAATGCAGTAAAGAGCTCGGGAGTATAAGTACTGATGAGAGTTTTTGATTTTGGCAATATGGCGGCTGATAGTAATATTGGTGAGAGTAGTTTCATTGAGTTAGTGGGGTTAACTGCTTGAGAACTATGGGTCAAGGGATGAATGGGCATTGAGGGAGTATTAACAATAAGTATACACTCAATACAGCATCTAGACAGAAATGTGAGATCAATGGAGTTTTATTTTATCATCATTAATTTTTAACTAAACTTTTATTTGAGAAAATTGTACTTGACATGGACTTGTAAGAAATAAACCAGAGATACCCTGTGTACTCTTAACCCACTTTCTCCTATGGAAACCTGTTGCAGACCCACAGTAGACACTACAGCCAGGATTCGGACATAGTCAAGATATAAAAATTCTATCACAAAGATGGTTTATGTTGCCTTTTAAAAAACATTAATGCTTTATTTATTTTTGNCCCTTTTAATATGCACACCCAATGTCCACACTCCCACCCCTGACAACTACTAGTCTGTTACCCATTTCTTATAATTTTGTTATTTCAAAAATGTAATATAAATAGTATTATTCAGTTTGACATCTTTTGGGATGGGCTTTTCTTCTCTCAGCCTAACTGTCTGGAGATGCAGCAAAGTTGTTAGGTATGTAAATATGAAAACAATTCATTGGTTTTCATTGCTGGTTAGTATTCCTTGATCTGACTGTACCACAGTTTGTATACACATTCATGCATGGAAGGACATCTGAGTGATTTTCAGCATTTGGCCACTACAAATTAAGCATTTATGTGATGGTTTTTATGTGAGTCTATGTTTCATTTTTTTCTGGGGTGAATGCCCCAGAGTGAAATTGCTGGATCATGAGATAGTTGCGTGTTTAGTTTTACAAGAAGAAAGTAAACATTTTCCAGAGTGGCTGCACCATTTTCTATTTCCACTGGTAATAGGTGACTGATCCAGTTTCTCTCCAGCCTTGCCAGCATTTGGTGTTGTCGTTATTTCTTATTTTAACCATTCAGATACATGTGTAATGATATATTGTGGTCTGAATTTGCATTCCTTTACTGGTAAATGAAGTGAAGCAATTCGTGTGTTTATTTGACATCTGAATGTCCTCTTTAGTAAATGTCTGTTCATGATTTTTCCCCGTTTTGTAACTGTCTTATTATTTTACTGTTGAAATTTGAAAGTTGCTTGTGTCTTCTAGATACTAGCTCTTTGTGGTATATGTCGTTTATGGTTCCAATTATTTTGTCCCAGTCTGTACCTTGTTTTTGTTTTTGTTTTTATCCTCCTATCAGGGTATTTTTAAAACCAAAAGTTTTAAATTCTGTTGAAGCTGAGCTTGTGAAATATTCCTCTTATGAATCATGATTTTGGTATGAGTCTAAGAGCTCTTTGCTTAGACTACATCACAAAGACTTCCTATTTTTTAAAAATATTTTATAGTTTTACATTTACGTTTAAGTCCTTGATGCCTTTTAGTTTTCGTGAAAGTTGTGAGGTGTATGTTAACATTCACTTTTTGATTTTTTGGCTTATGTCTAATTGTTTTAGCATCATTTGTTGAAAAGTCTATTTTCTCTCCACTCTAATGTTTGTGTGCTTCTGTCAAAAGTCAGTTGGAGGTATTTGAGTAAGTCTATTTCTGGGTTTTCTATCTGGTATCAATGGTCTATGTGTCTATTCCTAGGTCAATCTTAAATTGTTCTATTGTTGTTATATACTGAGTCTTAATATTGGCTAGAATGATCTCTCTCCTTTGCTTCCAAGATTGTTTTATCTATTCTAGGGCTTATACCTTTCCATATCGATTTTAAAATAATTTGTCTATGTCTACCAAAAACTTTCCGGTGATTTTGAAGAAAATCGAATTAAACCCATAGGTAAATCTGGGGAGAGAATTAAAATCTCTACTACTGAATCTTCTAATCCTCACCATAGTATATCCATCCGTTAATTCATGGTTTTTTGTTTTGTCTTGTGTTTTTGTTTTGTGTTTTTACTTTTGTTTTGTTTGCATCTGTAGTTTGAAATTTTCAACATAAATATCCTATACATGTTTTGTTAGGTTGGTATCTATTTTATTTTCTTTGGAACGGTATCGGCTTTAAATTTTGGTTTGCACATGCTCATTGTCAGGGTGCAGAAATGCGTTTGATTTTTGTGTATTGATCTTGGATCCTACAACCATGCGGAATCAGTTCCCATTTCTAAGAGTTTTTTTGTGGGAAGGTGGTAGATTCTTTGAGAAGGAAGATCATCTTCTGAAAGTGAGGGATTAAGAAAAGGATAGTTTTGTGAAGAGAAGTATAAACTTGAAAAACCACAGGAGCAGAGGAAAGCTGGCCAATAAAAGACTTGTAAAAAGATTCTCTAGTGAAGAAATGGGCAGAAGATATGAACAGACACTTCTCCAAAGAGGACATCCAGATGGCCAACAGACACATGAAAGGATGCTCAGCATCCCTCCTCATCAGGGAAATACAAATCAAAACCACACTGAGATACCACCTCACGCCAGTCAGAGTGGCTAAAATGAGCAAATCAGAGAACTCTAGATGCTGGCGAGGATGTGGAGAAACGGGCACCCTCCTACACTGTTGGTGGGAATGTAAACTGGTACAGCCCCTCTGGAAAACAGTGTGGAGGTTCCTCAGGAAACTAACAATAGAACTCCCCTATGACCCAGCAATAGCACTGCTAGGAATTTACCCAAGGGATACAGAAATGCTGAGGCATAGGAGCACATGTACCCCAATGTTCATAGCAGCACTCTCCACAATAGCTAAAACATGGAAAGAGCCTAAGTGTCCATCAACGGACGAATGGATCAAGAAGATGTGGTTTATCTATACCATGGAATACTACATGGCAATGAGAAAGAATGAAATCTGGCCATGTGTAGCAACGTGGATGGACCTTGAGGGTGTTATGCTGAGCGAAATAAGTCAGGCAGAGAAGGACAAATATCATATGTTTGCACGTATAGGAGGATTAGGAGGAACTTGACGGAGGACCAAGGGGGAGAAGAAGGGGGGGGAAAGGGAAAGAGGCAAACCATGAGAGACTCTTGAATGCTGACAAAAACTGAGGACTGATGGATGTGGGGGGGAGGGAGGAGGGGCATGGAGGAGGACACTTGTGGGGATGAGCACTGAGTGTTATGTGGAAACTAATTTGACAATAAACTATTTGTAAAAAAAAAAAAAGAAATTCTCTAGTAATACAGAGGCTGAAATCAGAGACCTCTGTCTACAATGCGATGTGATGTGTCTCTGTCTGTCCAAGTAGAAGAGTGAAAAAGTGACAATGTTTGGATGGATCCAATGCCGAGGTGTTGTGGGGGGGAAAGGTGTGACAAAAGGAAGTGGAGAAAATCGACATCGATGGCAGCTTGTGGAGCTGTTTTTTAAGTCACTGTCTATTCAATGACCACAACTGCTGGGAGTTTAACCTATAATCATTGTCGCATGGTATTACTCTTCTTACTGACATAAAGACGTGGTCAAGAAAACTCAGTTGGGACAGATTTGGGAAAGTTTTAAAGTTTTAAATTATTTTTTGCACTGTTTTATCTCTCTTTTAGAATTAAATTAAGAGAAATAGGAATCATTCATTATTTATTTATTTCAGATAGATATAGATCAAGTTCTGGAATACACAAAAGTGGTTTGAAGCAGTCCTGATCTTTAAGGAAAAGTGTAATTTTCTAAAAAAATAAAAAGAAGAATTTGGATCCATTTCAGAATCAAATAAGGGTTTACACAGCATATTGACATTTGTATGCGAACACGAGCTATGACAAAGAAATCCCAAAATAATTTAATGGTCAAGAATTACTTGCTGAGTTAGTAAGAATGTATTTTTTATTGGAAGCAGAAAGCTAGGGAATATAATGTGGTTTTTTTTTGTTTTACTTTTTTATCAAATGAATGTCTTAAATATTTTTTCATTTGAATCTCTGATTGTTATAATTTCTCACAGAAATCTTTCTTAGGGATCTTCAGGGTTTCTATTTTATGTGTGCCAAATGATGCCTTATCTGGCAGCAACAAAACAGTTGTAATGAATGTTCAGAAAGCACATATTGGCATATCGGGCCCTCCCTTGGTAATGTAAACCTGAGCTCACATTTCAGGGAGTTTTCCTTCAGTGAAATACGACCTGTATAGTAGTGATTCTTTTGGTTTATTATTGTAGGTTTGTATGAGCTATTTTAAAGCCAAGAATTCTATTGTGTCCCTGATACAGCACTATGTTTTCTTACTCTTCTTTTTTTTCCACAGAATGGGAGCGGGGTTTTGTCTGAAAGAAAAAAAAAATTTAACTTGCCGAGGCTTGAATCCAGTGAAAACCTTGAGAAAACAAAACTGTATACCTGATCAAAGACTAGTCTTCCCTTCTCATGTATATTATCTCAATTTCTTTAAATGAATAATTTTAAAATAAGCTTTTGTGAGTACTTTGTTTTCCCTGCCCCACCTCATATGCTATCTAGGTAAACATACCTCTCTTTGTTTTCTTTGTCTCTATTTTCCTTTCAGAAACTAGGAGCCCCTTTAGTTTGCCCTGCAGTCATGGTGTTGATAAGCCTACGTAAATTACGGTGAGGATAAAAACCCATATTATTGGAGGCATTAATAAAACTTAAAAATTTATTAATGTTAGGAATGAATACAGTTCCTGTAGTCATCACATTATCAATACTTACACTGCATTTAGAATTGTTATTTTCCATTTATATTTTCACCCAGGTAATCACATGAAGGCATTTTTAATAATCTATTTTTCAGAGCAGGCTGATTGATTATAGCAAATGTAATTTCCCATCCTACTTGAAGATCCATTTTCATATTACACAAAGCATTTGAACACTGAGTTAGTGCAGGATGGTAATAGCATGAAGATAATGTTTTTCTATAGGAGGGAATAATGCAAGCATTTCTATTTTATGATATTCTGTAGAGGACATATATGAGTCCTTATATTATCCACCTTCCCCAACAATGCCATGAGGACTTTGTAAACTACTTTCTGCCTAGATTTTCTTAACAATGGCCAAAAGAAATAGATACTTGTATTCGTTTTCAGGGACTGCTATGACAAAGTGCCACAAGCCGGGTCGTTTAAACAACAGCAATTGATTGTGTCAAGGTTCTGGAGAGCTGATAGGGTGGGTTTCTTCTGAGGGCTGTGATAGAAGAATCTGTTCCAGGCCTCTTTCCTTGGATGAGAGATACCCGACTTCTCTCTGGGTCTTCACTTTATCTTCCCTCTATACTTGTCTGTGTCCACATTTCCCCCTTTTTGCAAGGACGGTAGCCGTATTGGACTAGGGCCCACCCCAATGACTTCATCTTAACTCGACTACCTCTGTAAAAACTCTATCTCCAAATAAGGTCACATTCTAAAGTACTAGGGATTCGGATAAGCCCTTGATTTTACTTTATTTTGTCCTTCCGTTCATCTTTGCGGTGCTCAAGGGCTCAGGGAAGGCCTACCCAGAGGTGGCCTCTCCCACAATACAGTGGGGAGTATAGCGTGATGAGAAGATACATTTTGGGGTGAGAGCTACATAAGACAGTCCTTTAAGCATCCTACAAACCTTAAGTTTGAGATATCTGTTTTGGAGACACTTCCTTCATCGTACTATAGGCAACGGCCTAGAAGAACGCTGCTTGCTAGAACATTTGTTGACTTCCTCATGTGTGAGAAGTGTTGTGATAGATACCGCGGAGACACAGAGATGAGCGTATGCTGCTCTTGGCCTGACGAAGCTGTGATTTATCCCCAAGCCTGCTACGTATACTAACTCCATCGCCACTGGAATAGTACACACGGCTTCTTATTTTTTCCTCCAAAACAGAAATTGCTGATTTCCCCCTCCCCTCCTGTGCAGGTATTAATCATTCGAGCTCCACTGTTAAAAGGACAGCATTTATTTAGTGGGTCAGTGAGCACTGAAGCGATTTACTGATATTACCACATTTTGATATCCATCGTCAAGTTTGCCAGAGGCCTAATTTGCTCTCATATGCTAAAATTCATGTGATCGTGGGTTTAAAAAAAAAAATCACTAGAGTTTCTTTGACAAACTATGTTAGATTGTAGAAAAGATCTCTTAGAACACTGGAAAGGGTTAGTAGCTCAGCCTTATGAAGAAATGGCTTTTTTTTTGGTCAAACATAGTTGTTTTCATTTATGACTCAATAGGAAAAGACAGGTTCCTAAAGAAAGTTGCCACATTTTCATACTGTTCACAAATATTTCAACTTGATTTTGCTTAGTACCCAAATGCATAACCCATGAAAGCATTTGATCTTAAACCATTAATTGTCAGAGATTCTAAAATCTCCCTGCAAGTCAATGAATGTAGCATTATTATGAGTTATAAGGAATCTTAGCAAGATGCACCCCATTGGCATCAAAGCAGTTAAAGCCAGTGAGGCGGGACTAAATTGTTGTGACATCTTCCCAGCCCCACTATTACCTGTCAAATTGGAAAAAAATCAAGGCATCAGGACAAGCTTACATATTGATGTGCTCACTCTTGTTATTAATTGAAGTAAATGGATAAGCTTGCCCATCAACAGTACCAAACACATCTGCTCATTCTTTAAAAAAAAAAAATCTCCTTAACCTTCTGTTTCTTACAGGTCCCTGGGATTTGAAAAATGCTTCGTTCCCTATTCAAGAACCATGATGGCGATTGTGTTTGTTCTACAGGTTTTTTTTTTTTTTTAATTTGCTGACAAAGTGAAATATGGAATACTGTATGCACTTATTTCATGTTTGGCTCACAATGGATTGAGTCATATAAAGTAGGACATGGACAAATTACAAAAACCAGAACAAGCATGGTCCCTAATAGTCTTATATAACTGCAAACATTCTACATCTGCTTTAATCCATCATCTTCTTTGCTCCTCGCATAAAATAGTGTGGTTTTTCTCTCTCTGATTTTTAAGTAACAGAGAGAGTTTTCTATACTGTAAGCTGAAAAACTTTTGATGGGAAAGCAACTCAAAAAAAATGCAAAGGGGGAAATCTCTTCGGATATTTCATTTGTATGAGTCTATTAAGTCCCAAAGTACATTGCAAGCTGTGATAAAGCAAAGCTCTTCTAAATCTTCTATTGCCTGAACAAGGTGCTTGTGACAATATTTCATTGCATGAAAATAAAGAAATCATCCCCAATGCATTGACATGTGCAAGAATTTTCACCTAAATTGGTAAAGGAAAGACTAACAGCAAACGAGGCAACAGAGTAATGTTTTTAATTTTTAAAAAATGCAGCAACATGGTTAGCTTCTGTTCCTCTGTGACGTTTGTGATCGAGAATGTGATGTTTATTAGCCTGGCCTAAAGAATGCACCAAATATCATGGCTTTTTTTCTTTGTTGTGATGATATTAATGAAGACAACTGTTTTTTTCCTGCCTTCTGACAATATTCAGGATTTCTACTGAAGGGTAGGAATAATAATTCTGAAGTGTCTCAATGTTTGCAAAATATTTGCTACTAAACATTATGAAGCCACAGAAAGTGAAAAGGCAATTAAGATTCACTAATGCAACACGTCTTGTTTCATATAAGAAAATCAGACAGCTGAAAGAAAAGGAGTCGCCCACTAGAGAGGATGGGGGAAATTTTACACATAAAAATGAAAGTGGTGATGGTTTAGAAGTATCTCCATATGTTTTTGTGCATCATGGTGTTGAAAAGTCCTTCCAACTTTGACAAAACTCAAAGTCCTATTGAAGCCTGAGCAGAGCTGAATGCTGATGAAGGGGACAGAAATAACAGATTAAACCTTGTCTTTCCTCATCCCGTGTTCCCTTTTGTGTAATCGATATTGGCATTTGTGTCTTCCAGAAGGGTCTCCTGAGCTCCCTAAGGCTCTGCCTGGAACTCCAGATTGCAGTCTTTGTAAATAACGTACATAAAGAAGGGCTGTTAAACTCTTGTTGAGTTATTTTTGTTTTGCACTTTGCACCTTCAGTGCATATGAGAACTACTCCCACACCATTTCCTGACAAACCAAATCTTGCTGTGAAGGCTGAAAACGTTACTCATTGCACCCTATTTTTAGGACTTGTAATGAAGAGAAAATGTGGTGTTATAACACCCATCCAAATGCTGGCGCCCCAGTAGACGACAGCAGAGTTTTAAGAGCTAATGTAGACAATTTATGCAAAAAAGACCAAATTGTGACCAATCCTGCAAATAAACAGACAACAGATCACTAGGAGTTGGGATGCCGTCTAGCCGGGGGGTTGCAAATGGCCAACTTGATTCTACCAAAGATCACAGATGGCCTAGAATAGCAACAGCAGTTACCCAGGAGCCGGACTTGGAAGGATGCTAATTTTAGTATTAAAAAGGAGAGTGGAAGTCAATCCAAAAATCTCTGCTGCTGCTGCTGCTGTGTTGGAAATCACATCTTAAAATGCCTTTTGCTTTCCAAATAATAACAGCTAACTTTCATTGAGTGGTTACTGTGTGCCAGGCATTTGTCTACATCTTTACCTGTATTAGCTCATTTAGTCCTTACTACAGCCCTATGAGGGAGGTACTATTATGACTATTATGCCAAGCCGTTGATACATTGGCCAAGGTCCCACAGGCAGCCAAGGCACAAATCCAGACCCAGGTAGTTCCCGCCACTGCTTGCCTTTCTTCTGACCTTCTCATTGTCATGGAGGTCGTTTTCAGACGCTACCTTTCAGTTTCTTGGTAATTTCATGCTCCTTCTTACCACTTCCTGACACACCTGCAGAGCTGACAGACAGATATGGAAGAGAGGGAACAAGTTGGAATGTGTACCAGTTATAGATGTCCAATGCTAGTGAAATTTCTACAAATATGAGGCCTATGGTACTTGGTGTTGTAGGGTGTGCTGCCGATGGGCTGCAAACATGGCTTTTATCTTGTCGAGTCATGCTGGTTAATCTCTGACCCTCAGCTCCATAAACGCTGCCACTGGAAATCCTTGGAGTTCTATATCAGATCAGATTCTGACCTTTTCCCCCCTTTCTCCCCATAGATTTGCTGTAAGTCTAAACAAAGCTTCAAGGTCCCTAAATAACACGGACCCTAAGTCAATGGAAACGAGTCTAACAATGTGTTCACATAATCATACATTTTAGTAAATTTGACAAAAAATAGGCTATTTACCTGCAATTGGGTAAGATTGCTGCCTCTTGCATTTAAACTTCCCCAGTGGCATTGAAGTAGGTTCAGGTATTTTGGGGATCATGTTAAGGAAAGGCTGAGCTGGTGATACATTTAATTTAAGTAGAATTGATTAGGTTTAGTGGCTTGCAGTCACTCCTACATTGTTATTGCTAGCCGTTCAAGTAGAAATGGCTTCTAGGGATGTTCTAACCACCACTGGCACGGACTCATACAGTGTCATCATGAATGTGAAAGGTCAGAGGTCATACCCCCATGTGAATGTGTGCTATGATGCCCAGCACCTCAAGGTATGGCTGGTGGAGAAGAGCGAACGTTGAAGCGTATAGAAGCAGAAGCTAGACCATTCATGTCCTGAATGTTGTGATATTTGTGGTGCTTGGAAGCTATTTTCAATTCATAACTTTTTATTTTCCAGATAAATACCTTCATGCTAAAGTTTTATTCCAACCTTTATGTTCTTTTGAGAATAAGGAATAAATGAGTCAAGAGATATTCTTTAGATTTCAATGCTTAATAGCAGCAAGTTCTGCTGGGTTAATGCAGTGGTTTTCAAAGCATAGCTCTGGGACCAAGGGCTGGGAAATGGTTGAAACATAAATTCTCAAGCTTGACTCCAGACCTTTGAATCAAGAACTCTGGTTGTGGGGCCCAACACCTGTATTTTAACAAGCTCCCCCATGCTCCCCAACACACATGACTTTGATGCATACTAAATTTTGAAAAACACTGGTGTCTTTTCATGGCAGTAAGACAAACATGGCAGACTTCTCTCCCCAGGAAAGATTTGCCTAGGCATTGTCCATATTTGTTTACCTGATTCTTGATTTTCTAAGTTTTCACTGAAGATCTTCTCCTCTCTTTCTTGATATCAAACCTTATATGCTAGGTTAGACTGCATATTTCTGTTGCTGTCTATTAGTCGATTAGGCTATCTAATTCTCAGGAAGCAGCCTGTTTTCCTCATTTCCAGGCTCTTGAGAGGTATCTCCAGATACAGCAGACCTCTGACGTTTGTAAGCAATATGACAAGAGTCATTTGTAAGTCCTGTAATAACATTGCATCACAAAGTATTCATGAAACTGGTACTCAAACTAGCACCTTAACTAAAACTGTTCAACAACATTACTGTCTAGTGACCTGGGATCTGTAGAATAAAAACATAAATCAGACTTAAATTGCTAGTTTGCTACTTTGTTACATATCAGAGGATTAAGTCTACTTTGTTCAATTCTTAGTATGACCACGGAATTGTTTTCTTCTTATGTAGGCAGATTTCATCCATGTACCTAATTAACCTTTCATATCTACAACTATTGTAGCTGTTTAAACCTCAGGTACAAAAGTAAAAATACATCTTCAAAACCTCAAAACAAAAGGTGGTTTGGTGTTCATACTGGGTGCCTGTTGGTTTATGTAAATTTTGAAGGGATACTTAACATTTGATGACATTTCATTTTCAGCCAAAAGTCATAGATCTTTTTATATAATTGTATGCCATAAGTTAACCATTTCTTCAATTTTCAAAAAACATTCCTAGGTTACTTCATGATCAATTTTCACAAGGATTAAATACAGCCTTTTCCTAATACCAGAAACCTTCTGAGGTTAAGGCAATTGACTTGTACATTTATAACGTAAGTCAAAGCTAGGAAGGCAGGGTCCATTTCGTTAGTGTTGTGAGGTATACAAGAAACGTAGTAGCCAAGTGTTCGGTTTCTTCATGATTCAGTCTTAGTAGATTGTATATTTCTAGGAATTTATATATTTCTTCTAGCTTTCCAATTTGGTGGCATGTAATTGTTCGAAGTAGTCTCTTATAATCCTTTGTATTCCTGCGGTATCGGTTCTATCCTTTCTATCCTTTCCTCTCCATTGTGGCTCTGATCCCTTATCCACACACTTATGCAGCAACAGGAATGACTGCTACCCTGAAGAATAAGGGACCCAAGGACAGTCAGAGAGGGGAGAACCAGAAGGCATGAGGGAAGGGTATTTATTTATTTATTTATTTATGTATTTATTTAGATGGAAGAGAGATGTAATTTTATTCCCTTAGAGTGGTGGCAACAGAGTCATTGACTGTGATCCCGGGCCACTGGATGAGGTAAAGGGAAATACTGGAGAAGTCAAGAAAACCACCACTGGACGTACCACCATCATGTGAGTTTTGTTAAACTGAAGGACAGCTCTTGAGTGTGAAGTAAAGACTGAATCTCCTATCTTTCACTCCAGTCCATACCTCAGCCTGATTATTACCACATTCCCTAAGAGCTCTGTGATCTCGCCAAAAGAAAGAAATGGTTAACAACGTGTTTTGGAGAGAGTATGATATATGCAGGAAATCTTTGGAACTTCAAGCTTTAGACATTGTAATTTTGCCTTCCTTGACTACTGAAGCTGGAGGAATATATTTTCCCATCTTTTTCTCTCATGAGCAAGCCTCTCTTCCTTACCCATTGCCAGAACTGTCTGGTAAGCTCCAGCTATGCTATGGATTAAAATGGCTTTTGGTAAGCAAATCTGAGAACTAAGCTACCAGTCACAACATTATTTCTTCATAAAAATATGTTCCATATTTTAAACTATTAATGAGAAACTCAATTTTGGATCAAACATATTCGTCACTCATGATATATGTTAGAAATGGTTCTTGTGAAGTGATAATATGTATAATTCTTGGCCAAGAAACATTTTCTTGGCCAAAAAAAAAAAAGTCCACAACTCCTAACTTCGGTCCTACAGAGCTAAAATAAGCAATAAAATTCAAAGAGAACTATATTTTGCTATTGTTTTGTATCACTCTCCAATACATTCTAAGAACAGCTATCAGGTAGGAATGCTGTTTGGGTGCATTTAAAGTTTTTAAGTTAGTTTTCTGTTACTTTCCTTAACTTGGGGGAAGTTTTGTTAAGAAAGAGCATGCCTACACAGTGGCTAGAAGAGAAAAAAGAAGATCAGACTTATGTTCCTGGGTCTTATAAATGAGATTCTTAAAAGAAATTACACTGAGATAAATTGGAGAAAGCACTGAATATAGAGCTAGGAAATCTGTGTTATTACTCCAGCCTAGCCACTAACTAGTCCAGAAAATTTTTTTTCAATTTGCTTAACTCAGTGGTGCCTAGCTGTTTGATTTCATGAATTATTAAATAGTTTTTAAAAGGAATAAACTGGAAACAAATGATCACTTATATGTTATTCAATAATGGTAGTAAAAATTCTATTCTTTACTTTGATATTATTTTATTTAATGTGAAGGCTTTAAGATAAAATAATAATATGAAATTTTTAAGTAAATAATTTTAGCTTCTAAAGGCTCATACCATTAAAACAATTATTATTTTACCATGGACCAATACGAATTTGTCAAGGGTTGTCACTATTCTCCATAATGACATTTACATAGCACTGTCATAATCTATATGGTCTTTAGTTTCCTCATTGGAAAATGATGGAGTTAGATTAAATAACCTCAAAGGTGAATTATGATTCCAAAATTTGATTTATGGCTACTTCATGAAATAACTATTTCAATTCCTCACTGTAACTAACTGATTAAATACACAGTTCTTACCATGTCCTTTCTTACCATGTACCTTACCTGTAAGCACTGATTATGATAAAATTATATAATCAAATTTCACCATATTAATAGTATCAGTAGATTCAGTCCTTAAAAATCTTTGGGCATAATAGGCAATTAGCCATTATTGCATATGGGATCAACTGTACTACACTAATCCCTAAATTTTTCTATGAAGCTTAAGATAGAGGAGACCGTCTTTTGCTCCTTTTTTATTTCAGAAGAGCTTAGGAAGATAAAAAGATAGCTGAGATTGTATACTTGGCCTTCCATAAAAATCCCTTAATGGATTTCTACAGTTTGTTGAGCATTTATTACAAACCAGGGAGTGTCAAACACTATCCTGTTTAAACCCGGAACCCTATAAGGAAGATGGCATTACAACTAATCTACAAATTAAGCCTTAAGATAAAAACAAGTCCAAAGTCTCCAAGTAATGGTAGAATTGGGATTCACATTTTTCTCTGTTGTCAAAGCTCCCTATTGTTGTTTCCAAAATTCATATCATTGACTTTCCTCTCTCATGTTTTTGTCCATCTGATTTCCTCTCCCTAGAATGGTTTACTTACTACTGTTCTTCTTTTTAAAGCTCTATCCATCTCATTCCAAGTGTCAAACCTTTTACAACCCAAAATGAATTTTTCTCATCTTTTCAGAATCCTGACAGCACAAAATCCCTGTCTTTTCTTTGGCATTTTCCCCATGAAACCCTCTCCTCCAATCTTCTCTGTTATGTTTCCATCTTTTCCTAATTGGTGATAAGCATTCTAAAGAGTGTGGTGGCTATCTTACCAGAATCAAGTTTATGAGTTTACTTGCAATGTCACCACTTTACAGCTACAGGAACCATGGTGAATATAAATGGAGGATGGGGGATGGAAGGGGAAAGTAGAAACATCATTAAGGATCAAAGGAAGTAAAGTCTCCCCAGCACAACCAAAGCTACGTTTGTGACCTTACTGATTTCTTTACTATTTAGTATCGTATTGTTCTAATCGCCCAGTCCAGTCTAACAGATTTTCTGTGCGCATGTGGGAAGGCAGCTAGCTAGGCCCCATATACCATCTAAACTTTCTCAATATCCCATGTTCCTGAAAGCTGTTACAGGGTCTGCCATAGAATAAGGGAGATCCTCAATGATGAATAATTAGTGATATTTTTGAATCACAAATGAGTTGTGTTTTCAATCTGAAATTTATCAAACTAAATATATAATGTTTTTGTGAGAAGCTCTTCCAAGGGACAAGAAAGGGCACAATGGTTCTTCAGAACATGTGATATCTGGTCTAAGGAAAGTAACAATACATTAAATTTTAAGCCAAGGAAATAAAACGCAGGGAACGATCTGGAACTACAAACTGGAAATAGGAACATTTGAAGGCTAATATGTGAATTGATGTTACCTTTTAATATACCTCTAAACAATTCATAAGGTTCAGGACAAGATCTGACCCCTGCTATAGTCCTCTTTTCTCTGGTTCTTTTTTAAAAATGCTATTTCAAGGGTCTCTGAAACAGTGTGTGGTAGAGAAATGCATGATTTGAAGTACTTTAATGGATAATATTCTCAGATATCCACACACATAGTGACTGGAAGCTGCAAATGAAATCTCTTAGGGTTATTAAAAACAAGAACATTTTCAACTCCTGTCATTCTAATGTGTCCAGCTCGTTCATATTAACTGGTTAAATATGGGATTATTAATACGGTGTAAATATCTATTAAAACTATAACCTGTCATTTATTATTTAAGCCACCTTGTGGACTCTGTTCAGCAATATCATCCACATGACCTACATAACTACAAGAAATGCTATCATAATTTTAAGTCCAAAAATTAAAAAAAAAATTTAATGTCTACTGATTTTTGAGAGAGAGAGAGAGACAGACAGACAGACAGAATGCAAGTGCGGGAGGGCCAGGAAGAGAGGGAGACACAGAATCCAAAGCAGGCTCCGGGCTCTGAGCTGTCAGCACAGAGCCTGATGCGGGACTTGAGGCCATAAACCACGAGATCATGATCTGAGCCAAAGTGAAACGCTTGAACAACTGAGCCACCCAGGCGCCCCAGGTCCAAAAGTTTTTATACGCAGCTCACTTGTACACATTATGATTACCACATTGACATCTGTGAGCAGAAAGATTGGATGTCAGTGGCCTCTAATTTGTTCTTAATCATGAAAAAATTTGCAGAAGTGTTTGCTCCTACCTCACTAGTTATAACTAGGAGTGTTGAGAGGCACAGTCCAGAAGCTGGAGGAGCTGGTGGAGAGAGATTGGTCTTGGCGCACGACCAGAAGTGAGCCCCGATACAGAAGGACATAGATCTGAAATAAACCTGGGGCAGGAGATTTTGTTGAAGTGATGTAAGCTGAGTCTGGCTAATGGAAAATTTGAACTGAGAAGAAGCTGGAATTTGGCTATAAGAGTTAAAGTTTCCGATCTTCTGGTGACTCAGAAGAAAGTAAGATGTTATAGGAGGGCAGAACCCAGCTCTAAGGTTTGTTTCACGCTCAACTTCCTGAGGACTTTGCCTCACTTCATCTTAATTGAAATCATTAAAATTCTTACAGTGCATAGTCACCACCAAGGAAGCAATGTACAGAGGAACAGGTCATGGGACTTTTACAATTAGAAGAAAAGAAGTCCATAATTATAAAAAGAAGCAGGCATTAAATAGATTCACTACTAAGAAATATAAAGTAAATGTACATTATTTTCATGCATTTGTAACTTAATTTACTTGGAGGATAAATTTCTAAGTTGCCAAGAAAAACATAAAAATGCTAAAAAATATTTTAATAAACATGCTAAGCATTGAAACATACTCATGTTTCTTATATGCTTCCCATAAAACGTTAACCCCTGGGATAAATACCAGCCTGAAATAACATTCACTTGGCTCAGATTTTTATTGGTGTTAGGCATTTACTGAAAAGCCTTCATTTATTTGGAAAGCTGGAAGCCTAGTGGTACCTTTAAGGTGAGTTGAAATGTGATTTGATAGTGAAGGAAGTTCTCCAACCTAACTAGTATCTATTTTGAATTTAATGGCTTCTTTTATTAATAACTTCCTGGTATAGACAGACTCAGTTGTTTTGTTTTTTAAGCACAAGTTCCTAATTGGACAGTTAATCTTATTGTTTGCATGGCAAGTCAATTTTAGTACAGTAGGAGTCAGAGCAAGCACTCACTGAATGAATTAGTTGAGGTTTTTGCCTTCTGTCTTCTCTGTGCCCATCATGTCTAGCTGAGAAGTCCTCCTGACACGTAGGGTGTCAGGCCAACCTTGTAGTTCAGAATAATGGACAGTGATATTAGGGACATGTGGAAAGACGATTTCCCAAAAGCATAATGATGGTACCTCCAGTACCATCATTAGAGCCATGTTTACCCACTCCGTTAGTTGCTTTTGAGTAAGCGAGTACTTCCTGTAAATGCTATAAACTGTCATTTGTCCCTATGTGTGAATTAGAGTATCAGATTGCATCATAAGAGTGTAGTTCTTGAAAGTGGAGTTACTAATGGGTGGAACAAGTAACATGAAGAAGAACTGGAAAACATAGTAGATGACACTGCTGACCAACACAGGTCTATGGCTGGGAGGTAAAACTCTCCAGATAGGGATCTTCTAGAAAATTCTTGCAACGGAGCAGTAATAAATGAAAATAATAGACCATGCTCTCAAGGAGCTCATGCTTATATATTAAGAACTTTAGAATCATATAGTTCAATTAGGTTTTCAATTACCTTCCTTATAATGCTGCCTACTTTGGGAAAACTTCAAAGGCGGCCCTCAAGCTACAGTAAAGAACAATGAATGTCCTTCCATCTTGCAGCTTTAATCCCAAGTGGAGTTTGAGGCTGCAGGTCTCTATGGTGGTTGGTTTGACTGAGCATCAGGTAACCTAATATCACCTTGGGATAATACAGAACACAAGGAATTACTAGATGTTTACTCTTTCTCATAGGTTGATTCAGACGAGGCCCCTGGCAGCTCTAGAACATTCTAGAGTCGACTAGAATGGCTTACCTTCTAGTTTAGCATCTAGCTGAGGTAAGACTGACGGTGGGTGGCCAAGTTCCCCTCCAGAACACAAAAATGGAAGTCCCTCAGGCTCATGATGCAGGGATTGGCCAAGAATAGATAAGGTCACCTTCCCATCCTCTTTGCTCTTCATTCTGAACCTCCCTGTATCTGTCCTATGAGAGAAGGTCAAATTTCTGGGGTGATATGAATGTGTCCTGATGTGCATCTATTAAACATTGTTTAATTGTCCGCTTTTAAGTATTTTGATTCAATGTGCTGATCAGAGATATGCAAAGTGTAGATCCTGGTAATTCCACTGTAGGCTGTGGCCAAGGGACTGTTTGTTCCCAGTCCACAAAGAGGTGAGGAACTTGCTCCAGGACACACATTGACTAAGTTACTGAGCATACCTCTTAATTCTGTGGACACTTCCTTTGTGGATGAAGGAAGCAGTGTGCCGCCATACCTGCTGGCAAATTCTCCTTATCACAATTTTGAATAGCGCTGATTGGACAATCAGGAATTAATCAAAAAATCACTGTGAAAAACTTATGGTATGGTCAGGATGTTTCAAAAGTGGTCACACACCACTGCATGGACCAAAAAATAATAATAATAACATTACCGAATGCTCACTAAATACCGGAGACTATGATGCTCACAATTTGCCAAGTGAGGACACTGAAAAGCATGGATTCTATTCAACTTTCCCCCCTAGACAGCTAAGTTCAAACACAGACACTTCACCATTACACTATCTCAGACACTCATAGGGAACATTACATGTGAAGTTATATTTCATATTGGACTTGGAAATACCAACATCTCAGAGAGATAGCTGACTCTCTCCTCTTGCTTATTTATAAAGTGCCCTTATTCCTACTCTTCAGAAATTTCTAGCCTCCAGAACTTCTCTGTCCCTACTATCATTATCCAAGAACAGATTTTATTCATCTTTTTCTGGCTTAGTGCTATAGGCCCCCAGGGGGTGTTCCCACCACCTCATGGTGCCTGGTATGTATGAAACATAATAAATATTGACTGGTATTATGACTCTTAGAGCTCTCTACACACCAATCATAATTCATCTCATATGCTGGCATCTAGACCATGTCTTACAACAATTAGGCACTTGATGTATACTTGGGGGAAATCCATACAGAAATTCTATTTTGTGAAACAGTTTTTAAAACAAACTGTAAGCCAGAGATAAAAATTAATTTGTGTTATCTTAATGGGGCTTCAAGATTTCTGCTCATTCTACCCCAAAGAACATTGACTGACTCAGTAAATACAACAGAATGGCCTAAAAACGGAAACACTGCAAACTGAACTTGGTTCTCAGATTCAAAATCAATGTCCAAACCCCCTTCCTGTTGATTGTGTCACTTTTAGAGATACCGTGATGTCCTTGGATGGCGTGCAGCTTAGAGCGGAAGAATGAGGTGGTGAGTTTCTGGCCAGGGGCAAGTGTCTGTGTTCAACACAACTCCGCTTCAATCACAGTGCTTTCCGGAAGAAGCTGAAAGTTGTCAAGGAAAACAAAGCGTACACAGATTACTGATATCTGCCCAAGCAAACAACTAGAAAAAAACAAATAGAGATGGGTATGCAGGGTATCTACACTGCTGTTCCTGACAGACACACCCCACAGATTAATTAATTTTTAACAGCCACACAGTTTTAGACTGATCCCCTTATTGAGCTTCAAAATCACCTAACTCAGACCGTCTGAATAAGGTACTGGCCAAAAATGTTATTGCCTGAGCCTGATGCTTGTATGCCTTTCTGGGGTGGCAGCAAGAATTAGAAAATAATGAATACAGAAGTGAGCCCTCAGGAGGCTTTTCGTATGCTTCGTAGAATACCACTGCTGCCAGCTGCCCTTTGGATCAAGGCATAAATTAAAAGTTAAATAAATATCCAGAGCAAATAAACCAGATCAGTCCCTGAACTACTGTGTCATTTTTTTTTTTAATGTTTTATTTATTTTTAGGAGAGAGAGAGACAGCCAGCGTGAGCAGGGGAGGGTCAGAGAGAGGGGGAGTCACAGACTGAAACAGGCTCCAGGCTCTGAGCTGGCAGTCAGCACAGAGCCCGACGCGGGGCTCGAACCCACGAACTGCGAGATCATGACCTAAGCGAAAGTCGGACGCTTAACCGACTAAGCCACCCAGGCGCCCCAACTACTGTGTCATTTTTGCTTGATCATTAGAACAGCTGGGCAGGAAAGAAAGGGGCAGGGACGAGAGAGGGGGAGAGAGAAGGGCGTAAGAAAGACAATGACATAAGAGACCTGGAAGCCATCTTAAACTAATATTTGGGTTTAGACGTAAGAGAGAGAAAATCACTCTCTCATATCATAGATGGCTAAAGAAATTTCACCCTAGCCATGTCTGTCAGAGGAATATCTGCATGCACTAAGTAGTTTCTGGGGAGATGGGTCTAATGGTGAATAAAGAAGACAGTGAGAAGGGCCTGACTCTTGAAGGGTCTTTGACAGCCTGTGGCTGATTGCTGATAGCGTTAGAATAGACTTATTATCAGCTTCTATGCACCTTATCAGAATGAACATGCCTCTTTGAAAATTAAAGTGTATGAAAAAGGACATCTTGTATTTCGTTTTTGATAGTTTTCCCTAAAATGCACATTTAAAAGAAATGGAAGAAACTCCTTATCATCTAAAGTACTTTTTCTACGTGATTGATTAAGTTCTCTTCTCCCCCTTAATGCATGGGGGGAATGAACACCCCTGAAATATCCACGGGTAGAGTAAAAGGCACATTGCTGGTCTCATTCAAGACCAGAGTAGGAAAATCAGACTGGAGTATTTCAGATCTGAAACGAGGAGTTTCATAAACCAAAAGGAAAACACAAACAGCAGGGATTTTTTAAGCTTTCTTTGTTTGTTCCTTTGTTAATATCGTGCTCTGCTAGGTTTACAAATCCTAAATAAATAGAAATTAGTGCTCCTTCCTTTGCAGTCCATTTGCTTTAGATGTTTGCCTTGAGGGACATTTGTGTATTCTGCTAATGGCTGCAACATAGTGCTGTCTCATTTTCATTCTGNCATTTGCTAGAGAGAAACTGATGGCTGTTAGCGATCCCATCATAAGCAACTTCTGTCAGATTTCTTATCAAGTAGACATATTTTGACAAAGTGAAAGATAACACCGTAATAAGAGAACTGAGTTGCTACTCTATGTAATGAACCATTTAGCATTAAATGAAATGTGAAACCACATTTTAAAAACTGAAGGTGGGGAGAAAAAGTAATATTTATAATTTACACACACACACAAAAGGAATATTCCACAGTGTGTAATGATAGCTTGTTTTCTTTCTGTTGTCCCAGTCACTCCAGCGGGATAATGTTNACGTGGAAGAATATTAAGGTTTTCCTTTGCTCATTTACCTGAGCGGAGCCGAAGGCTATGCCAGGAGCCGAATGTTGGCATAGAGGGTCTAAATATTCTGATAAAAAGGCCTAGCAAAACATATTGGCCCATTGTAGACTATGAGTTGGTCTTGTGCAGCCGGGATACTCTAAAACCAAAGCAGATCATGGGGATCAATCGGAGCACTTTCCTTGTCCATATCTACAGACGGTGGAGTGTTTCCCAAGGATGGGCAAGATAAAACTTGCTGACAGAACCACAGAGAAAGAAATCTATCCCCCCATTTTCCCACTTGAACTTCAAGGGCACCACCTGGAATTAGTCCACACAGAAAGGGTGGGGATAGGGAGTCAAGGTGAGAAAACTATGAATTTAAGACCATCGGGCAAAGCGCCTGGCAGCGTGACCTTTCAGATTGCAAACTAGGTATCCGGTGAGCACAGTGGATGTTATTTTCTCTCAGGACGAATGAAAGTGGAGCCAGACTTAACAGGAACGTCCCCTAAGGAAAAGTCCTTAATGTCTATTCTTTTTCTGACTTTTACAGTTTGACTCTGTCTTGGCTTCAAACCCATGTAATGATACACAGAGTAGATATTTTATTTCAAGGGAAAAAAGTGATGGCTCTCTTACATGCAGGATAAAAGAACAGTTTCTCTCTGATTACCAGCCCTGCTGGTACACAGGTGTGGTACAGCTCATTAAAATGCCTATTTGAAAGAATTTTCATAGACTTTGGGCACTGGGAAGATAAGATTCAGATATAGTTTCGTTACTTTTCTGCGCGTTGCCTAGCAAGGTTTTTCATTTCAAATTAATGAAAACCTAGGGGGTAAAATGCACTTTGGCAGTCTATTCTGTTTATTTTTCAGTTTTAAAGGATTGCATTGTACTATTTTATTTCATTTCATTTTATATTTTATTCTATCTTATCAATGAGGGCAGTAATGGGATGAAGGGGTACAAACCTTGTCCAGAAGTAATCTGGGTGGAATCACTTCCTTAGCATGAGATTCTTCAATTGTGAAGGTCTCTTATCTGTGATATCCACGTGTGTGTGCGGGCCTGCATGCGTGTGTATGTGTGTGTATAAAATGCGAAGAAAATCATGAAAAGCATCAGTAGTTAGTGAGATTCACCAAATTAACGGCCATTAATAGAAATCTACCACAGCCAGAATCACCTAGTAACAACCAAGTACCTTAAAAATCAATGCTTTATTTGGTAACTTTGAAATGATCAGTCATTAGTTCCATCTTTAAAATACAGTATTGCAAGAAGTTTAACAAGTCACACAGTATTAGCACCTTTTAAAATCCATTTCTCAACCCTAAAACTCAGGCCTGCATTTCACTTGTAAAGTCTGAGGGAATGGTTTTCTCGATGAGTCTAATTTAAAAGAGATGTCTTATTATTCACTCAGTGCCCACTCAAGAGCCGGGATCCTGCTTTCAAAGTTCGTGTTACATCAGGTGTCCTATTAACCAGAATAACATATGATTTTATTTTCATCCAAAGAATATAATACCTTAGATTTATAGAGTGCAAAAGAGCACAGATCACTTTACGAACATTATCCTACCAACAGCTCATCTATATTTACTTAACAAAATGTGAACAAACAGGATATGCAACTTGCAATATACATTCTCCCTCAATTACAAAATAGAGTTGTTCCTGGAAAATTGAACATAAATCCCCATTTTTCTGGTCATATACAATAAATTGGAGATGGTTTGCAAAAGAAAAAAAAAATATGTTCAATGGAAAAAGTTGTAGGCAAGGAAAGTAGCAAAATGGTTCATGATCTGGTTTTTGCCCCAGATTTTATCTGCTCTTGGCATGGTTTCCAGGATGGGAGAGGAATTCTTTGACTCAAAAATGCTCAACTTAATATTTCTTTCAAATAATGATACGGCTTGCATTGCTTCTCCGTCAACTCCCCACACAAGACTGGTCGCAGACTAGTTGATCTGAGAAGCACCCAACCTGGAAAAAAGGAACTATTTTGGTAGATGATGGCATTTAAGCATTCATAAGCTCCACTCCAAATAAGTTCCTAGTTACGATTATTCTGAATTATAAAATAACCGGCCCAGTAGTTATTTGTATTAATAACATCAAAAACAAAACTTTAAAGAGAAAATAAACATTTAAAGAGAATATTAAACCCTCTTAAAAGACAAAGTTTCCTTCAGAGTTGCCATTTTGTCATAGAAGTTTCCATCAACCCACTTAGGTTACATTCTTCAGTTTTTGAGGAAAAAAAGGCACCTCTTATTTTAAAATACTGTTAAATTTTTTTTTAATGTTTATTCGTTTTTGAGAGAGAGACAGACAGACAGAGTGTGAGCAGGAAAGGGGGATAGGGAGAGGGAGACACAGAATCTGAAGCAGGCTCCAGGCTATCAGCACAGCCCCATGCAGGGCTCAAACTCAGAACATGACTTGAGCCAAAGGCAGATGCTCAGCCCACTGAGCCACCCAGGCGCCCCTGTTTTAACCATTTCTTTTCAAAGACTGTTTCGACTCTTACTTTTCATAGTAAATGCATGATATTTCTAACTATTCATAATATTATTTCATGAAGAAAATGGATTTTTGCATGTTTAAACAGCCTTAAAATGATTTTATGGGATGCCTAATTTAAGATTAAATAATCCTGAATTTCAGGAGTTGTATAATGGTAACATGTCTACTGCCTCATACTGATGACTATCAACACAATTCATTTCTCAAGATTAGCATTTTTAAGATAGTAAAGACTTTAATGATGAAACATTGTTAAAACAAGAAGTAATAAATTACTGTAATTTTGCCTAAAAAATTCTCATTCCCATCTTAATTTCATCAATTCTAGTTTTTTTTTCACCAAAGTAAATGCATAATAACATAGGGTACATATAATTTTGAGTCACTGAAAATTTGGCTGAGTTCATAATAATTCACTGAAACTAGATGTCATGTTTTACTTAAGTATTCCATATTGTTACAAGTTGGATCATTTTGCTATGGTTACTATTGTAAATTTTTCTAAAATGAACATTGTTCTGGATTCTATTTCTGTTTGATGATTTCCATCTGAGAAATTGTAAAAGTAGAAGGAGCAAGTAAATGGATTTTTAAAATGTTTCTTTTAATTTTTAAGTTTTCTTTTGTTTAGATATTTACTTTCATTTTAGAATTTAAAATTTTATATAGAATTTCAAAAACTTTGACATTTATTTTGAATTTTTAAATCAATTAAAAAAAATTTTTTTGATATTACATTTTGTTTTGACTTGTGAATTTCATGCAATCATACTTTGATTGTATTTTGTTTAAGGTTAATTTTAAAAAATGTTTTTTTATTTTCTAGCAGATTGGTTTTAGTCAATACTAATAATACTGGAGATTTTAACATTTGCCACAAAAAAGGTACAATTATAAGTAAATTGTAAATTACTACTTTACTATAAATAATTGCAAATTACTACTTTACAGATTTCAAAAGAACTGATTTTTGTATTTTCAGTTTACTTACAGTAACACTATATGTACTATTTTAAGGTATTTTTAAAAATTTTTTTAATGTTTTATTTATTTCTGAGAGAGAGAGAATGAGAGAGAGACAGCATGAGCAAGGGAGGGTCAGAGAGAGAGGGAAATACAGACTCTGAAACAGGCTCCAGGCTCTGAGCTAGCTGTCAGCACAGAGCCCGACGCGGGGCTCGAACCCATGAACCATGAGATCATGACCTGAGCCAAAGTCAGATGCTTAACTGACTGAGCCACCCAGCTGCCCCTGAGGTATTTTTGAAGTACTCTTAAATACTATATAACTTTTTATGTCTTAAGTACTATATAACTTTTTATGCCAACTTTCCTTTTATGGGTCTCTCACAAATCAATATGTATGAATCAAGTTATTAACAATAATAGATTCAGACCTGCTTATTGAGAGGGAATGTTACTGAAAATCTCTGCTACCTTTTTCTTATTAGAGAAAAAATAATTTCTTTAAAATGCTGATTGAAATTTTTCACTTTAAGCTCCTGAAACATCATTTTTCAGAATGCTCATCAACAGAAAATCGGCATTCAGGATTTAAATTGAACTGAAGTTCTTGGATGAATAAAATTAACTGCATTATTAGAATCTAGAAATAATAATTCTAGGTCACATATCCCTGTATTTCTTTGGAGGTCCCATGTCTAGAAAGAAGAAGAAGAAGAGGAAGAGGAAGAGGAAGAGGAAGAGGAAGAAGAAGAAGAAGAAGAAGAAGAAGAAGAAGAAGAAGAAGTCGTGGAGGAGGAGGAGGAGGAAGGAGAACATTTCAATGTGTAATAAAGTGCAAGAAATTAATTAATAATTATACTATTATTTTATTAAATAACATATTAAAACAATAAGTGTCTCACAGCCCATAATGTACCCCTATGAAATGTACTGTTCTAAAAATATGTGCTCAAGAAGGAAGTTCAAGTCCCAAGAAATTATCAAATATTATTTTTGTTAAGTCATAAAATTTCATGTTTACTATAATTATGGTGGTTTGTTTGCTAAAAAAATAACTTTATTCACATTTTCAAAGTATCTTGAGCATAGAAGATTAACGTTAAAAAAGGGAATTGGGGGTTTGGTAAATTATATTTTCTTTTCAAGGAGAAAAATAACTATAATCCATTTATCCAAATAGAGCCATCTTAATTATCACTCTATAAGGGCCAGAATCTCTATCCAATAAGCAAGCTCCTTGAACCTCAACCCAGCAGCCAACATTATGAAGAATAGTCAGCCCGCTTGAATCTGGCTTCTCAAAACCAAAGTCCTGAATTTTAGCCTTTCATTAGGGGAAAGGAAATTGAATGTTCCAACCAAAAATTAGCCAGAAACATCTTTGGTTTGCCCAGTCTGACTTGTACTTGAAATTGAGAAATTACTTGATGGACCCCTGTTATTTTACTTAATCCACACATCATGATGAACTATGGCTCCAGTTTTATTTAATCCTGAGCGACTGCAGAAGCATATTTGAGAAATTATCCTAATCAGCAAAGGTAACATTGAGATAATCTGGAAGGACATGCATCCACATATTTGCAAAAAGCTTGCTCACAAATGTGTTTTTAAAAAGTGAATGAGGATTATCCAAAGCACAAACCAAAACATTAGCTGGACTAAAAAGCTGAGGAATTAAATGAAAAAAGATACGGAGATTGAGAAAGCCGAGAGATCGAACTAATGGTTAGATATTAAAGCAGAGGTTTCTTCCTGCAGCATTCAACTTCCTATAAAGTAAGATATCTGTAGATTTCTGGTTTTGTTCCTACTTATTATATTAGTTATACAGAATTGCATGGAGAAGCCAAAAATTCTGGACTTCGGCTTTATCCCTAAAGTTACTGGATGGGAATGATTTTTATACATCTTTCTCTGCATTCTGTTCTTCATTCTGCATTCTGTTCTGTGTGTCCATCATAATAAAAAGGGAGATTTTTATACAGCTTGCAATACTTGAAAAGAATTGTCACCGAGGCCACAGAAAAGTGGCTATAACTTCTAATTCCTGATACCATCTCTTAAGATTGTAGAACAAAATCCAATTTCATAGAGTCTTAGTTTTTGCCAAAATCACATTTAAAGCGCAGCGACTTTAAATCAGGCCACCTTTTCATCCTAGCTAAAAGGTGATCACTTGTCTGAAGTTGCATTTGCTACAGTCATAATGGAAAATTGTAGAATACCAAAATAGAAACGGAGTGGTATTAACAGATGTGATCTCATCAGGGTTCCATTTGTTAAAGAAAACATTGAATATTAATTAAAAGTTAATTAGAACTAATTGCCAATTAGAAAGAAAAAGTAATTTGAAGCTACTCACAGCCCTTCTATTATTATTACCTTTGAGAATTCCACACACCCAAGGGCTGCCGAGCACGCTACCTTTCCTTCCTGTGATACCACTATTATGTCCCATACTGCTGTAGTTAACTTCCTGCATTAAACTACAGATTATGGCACTCAAACATACGACTGCATCACTCGCTGAACACAACCAGGAAGCAAGAGTTAGTATTTTGCTGAGAATGGATTCTACCCATGGCAGAAAAGAAGAAATCAAAGAAAGAGGAAGGCCAATGTCATCATTTTGAAGTGATACAGAAGATGACGGAGTGACATTGGTAATGGCTCTTTGCAGGCTGCCTCCCTGCATCTATCTATCCCCCTTCCTCTACCCACGCACCCTGATTATCATTGGGGGATCCATGCTTTCTCTGCTCTTGAGATCCAGATCTGGGAAGAGGCTGTACCGCCCAGAATCCAGAATCCAAAGAAGAGGCCATAACCTAGGCTTAAATCAGAGTACAAGAATTCCTCCCACCTCAGTGATTGGGCCCACTTAAAGATGGCAAGCAAAATGAGGGCTTCTCTTAGTCTTTCCATTAAAGGGGCTCACTCTGTCCCGCCAGAGTCAAAAGTGAAAGGTGAACTGGAGAGAATCTAGACTTCCAGAAATGGGTTCTCGGAGCCAGCTTTCCCGGAACTGGGTAACCAATTACTTGTTGTTGTTATTGTTGTTGTAGCTGAAGTTAGTTTGTTTTATGTTGTCAGTTGCTTCAAACTGAAAACAAAACAAAACAAACAAAAGACACATAAGCCATTTATAAAATACGCAGTTGCAGAAAAGAAGACAATTTACTGTCATTTCCCTTAGAGTTTAGCAGTATATATTCTTCCAAGAGAATCATTGCTTCCATACCCATTCCATACCCATATCCATTTCTATTGGATCAATGACTTAAATTCTACTTTCATTGAATGAAAATTTATTGTGATCTAGTAAATAGGAAATACACTCTTGGATTAGGCCCCCAGTCTAACTGCTAAGAAACAGAAACTCAGAGTTTTACTGTTCTCTGAAAAGAAAATTCTACTTTCATTGGATCAAGAATTCTCTTGGAAATTCTAAATACAATATAGAAGTAGATGAGTAACGTGAATTTGCTTCTCTTAGTTTTTAGCACTTCTTTTGAAGTCTTTCTCTGATTTGTTATAAGTATCCATACAGCACTTTCACATGTGTTGTTAGGAGGAGGCCCATGATGTCTTTGTGACGGTATTTACCCAATACCGCACTGAATGAAGCCATTTTTTGTGTCACGTTAACATAACTTGAGTGACCTGACAATTTTAGCTCTATAGAATATGGAATTTTTTTACAAATGATATTAAGCATGCTAATACTCACTTGGCTTGCCTACTTACGAGTTTGATTGAGAAACTTTACCTTTAAAAGAGTACACACTTCTAAAGTTTGTATTTTTCAAGTAACAGACTAGTTTTTTAGTTCTTACTTTGAGACTCAGTATCTAAATAAGGTAGAAAAAAAGAGATTTTGCCTTTTCAAACATTCTTAGCTCAAATGCTGGACTGAGTCCATATGTTTAAAAAGCTTGTCGTTTATTAGAAGTATTATTAGTCTGAGCCTTCAGGCAGCTCTAAGAAGGTTATACAATGAAACGAAATTCACATTACTGAATCTGGAAGTTTCATTCTGACCTAAAAGCTCCATCAATGAAGTTTAAATGTGGCACAGAAAGGTTGCTCAGATTTTCAATACCTTAATAGTATTTTTGCCTTGGAGGCTGTAAGAAATATTTAATATTTAACTTGTGATTCACAAAGGCAACATGGTTTTTTTTTTCCAAGTTTCTGTATCTTTCATTTTATGAGAAGATAAGAAAGAGAATAATCTGATTTCTGGATACAAAAGCCTTTCCAGTGTGGGGCTCTTTAATTCTGATCAATTTAATAGTCTGTTTTACAGGAAAATAATAAGGAATACAAATATTAACAAATCAGAATTCTAAAGGAACTCCCCCTGAAATTTATAAAGACAGAATTTCATCTGTAGGAGTTTTCTCTAGATGTCAGAGGCTCCTGGTTAATAAAACATACCTGAAATGTATCATTATATAAATGTTGTTAAAATACACACACACATACAAGCACACATGGATTGAGCAACAGATTTAAATCATTTAGATCTTAAATATTCCATTCTCCATGACACTGCTGCAGTTGTAGATTTTAAGGAAACCTTTGGAAACACCCTCGGCCTGAGATGAAGCTGCAGTCCAAGATATATCTATATTTCCAGAATAAACTGTTTTCTGTCAAAGATGTCTGCTTCACACAAAACTGAAAACCAGATTTAATTTATATTTTTAAAATAGTGTCATTCTGGGAAGTCTTCGGAATTTGCTTCTAACATCCCTAATTTCTTATTGCTACCATTCATGCAGTTTGATTTCCTGGGAAACTTCCATCAGATTCAGGTTATTCATGCCAAAGACCATGACGCAGATCATGTGAAAATGGCAGATAACACCAGCATCGTGTACATTTATTCCTGGAACACATTTTCGGCTGCCCTTTTCTCCCCTGCACATTTACCTTCCTAATTATGTTTTACTCAGTCTAATCTTTAAATTAATTTGAATTCCCTGAGCCTGCAACTGACAGTGAGAAGAATGGAGGAGAAAATTTCCTGAAGGGGAGGAGAAATTAGATTAAATCATAATGATCTCTTGTGTTCCTGTACCACTTCAGAGTGTACGGCGTGATTTTGTTTATTTTAACTGGGTTGGTCCCCACCATCGCGAGGCAGATGGAGGGGTGCATGTGTTCTGTGAAAAAGGGTGACAGCTTCTGCAAAGGGCGACTGCTGTGTTCCATCAAGGGCAGGGATTTGGGGGTGAACAAAACCCCAAACGCCTCAAACAGTGACTGGTGCATCGTTTATGCACGGTTGATATGGGCTGAAAAGCTGAAAGTTCAGCTTCCTACTTGAAGAGGGGTCAGTCCTGGGCCAGCCTGCTGTCCCCGGTGACCCCACCTCCTCTTGGACAGAGCTGAGGGGCCACGAGGAGCCTCGTCCCAGGAACAGAGCGGCTGAGTGGCCACATGCTTCTCCAAGTTGGCCAGCGGCTAATGGAGAGTGGAAATCTGGCCCAAACAAGATTGAGACAAGCCAATCCACCTCTCACAGGGATTTTCATCAGAAAAGAGAGAATCAGGAGCAGGCTCGGGCAAAGGAAAGCCAGAAAAGGCCTTAAGTTAATATAGAGCCATGGACTTCCCTTTTTTCCCTATTTTTATACATATTAAATATATACATTTATATACATATATTTTCCTCTATTTTTCACAGTCTTGTATCAACCATATCCCCCGGGGAGGAGGTTGGGGACAGGATCTGTGACTCTAGCTGGCTGCTATTTCAGTGAAACCTCACATCCACCTGTAGACATATTCTTGAGGAAGCTGGAGTTTAAAGTAGCGTAATTGTTTAGGGAAACTGATTACGGCATTAAAATATACGATCAAACACCAGGATTCTAGTTACCTTGCGGTTTTGGTGTGTCTACACTGCACATAGCTGCTCATGGTATGTTTTTAATCAACTTCTAATTCGAAACTTCAAGAGTTCTGATGATAAATGTTGTTGAACATCCTTAACATTTGGAAGCGCCTACTGTTTATTTTCTATCCGTATGACACAACACGTCCCTGGCTGCACGGTTTTTTTAACTTGCAGCAGGTATGAGGAGTATGTTCAAGTCGATTCCTTAAATGTGCCTTTCTGGTGTTTTCATTAAAAGATTTCTCTCTTAGCCAAAGTTATTATTAATAACAAGTCATTTGCATTTCGGGATCTTCTATTCATTTTATTTGCGTAATATTTTGTTTCCATGTAGAAGCAATGAATAAGTTTTAAAGCAATTGTATGATTAAATCCATTAAAGATGAAGCAGACAGTCACCCTCACAATCAAATTACTATCATCACTGTAAATACATTGGTTCTCAGGCACTGAAAATACATTCTTGCATTTCATTTCTCTTCCCCTCCCCCAGAGTTGATAAAATCCAGGCTTTACAATAGCAAAGACATCTTCTGCTTTTGGCAGAAATGGATTAATCATATTACAGCTAGCTGGTACCTGTTTCTCCTGTAAAAGTAATGACATGCTAACAAAAAGGAGAAATATAGGTATATAGTGGGAAGAATTATGATTAGCTAGGTTTGAAATAGAAGTGTATAATTTTCTCTGTACAGTAAAATTTTCTCATGAATTTAAAACCTAGAGGATAAAACATTTAGCCTATCTCATGTTTCCAAATGTAAAGTGCATATATCTAAAGATACAAATAAAGATAATTATACCATTCATAAATTCGTGAAAAAGCATAAAATAATTTATTTTGTTGCTCTCATTTATAGTGTCATGACATCAAAAATTAAATAAAAGAAATACGAACCAAGCTATAGGAATTCCGTTATTATCAACACAAAAAGATTTCTTAGACTCAATTTTCTCTTCCTACTCAAGGAAAATTTCCATCCTTCTGGGGAAACAGCATAGGTAATTATAAAAGTGTGTGCTATCGTTTTCACATACTATTGAAATTTTGTAGTTTATTTAAGGGTTCCCACTCAAAAGGATAAATTTGGCATTTCCTAGCACAATTTTGCATATTGATTCTTCTATTCTATTCTAATAGGACATGCATATTACCCAGATACATAGGTAGATATGACAAAAAAAATCATGTTCTTTTGTAAACACTATGCAAAACATGTTAGTTTAAGGACTGGCTGATGGACTTATAACTGACTGCTCTAGTTAGAAAGCCATTTTATTTACATTTTATTAATTTATTTCCTTTCATATTCACATAAGGGCTTCTTTCTTTGTGCCTTAATCACACACAGTGCGAAGAAAATATTCTAAAGTATATTCATCAGAAGAAATTAACTCATAAAACATAACTGGGGCACACCAAAATGAACATAACCTGCGATTCAAAGAATTTATTGAAGACATTAGGATGGTTTCAGATATTCTCTTGTGTCTTTGATTTTAAGGACTCAATTAAAGTTACTGTGGCTTATAATTTTACCACACTGGAGAAGTCACTCTACAATTAATGCTGCTTACTTATTAGAATGAGTCATTGTTTACCATATCAGGCTATTAGTTTAGCTTAGGGTCTTGAGCCTAAAAGCACTATTTTTTTTTTTTTTTGCAAAACACTTAAGGCAATCATAAGTCCATAGAAGCCTTCTGTATAACCTATTTTACTGACAAACAATTACATTTGAGATTGAAGAGGTGAAATGATTAAGAATATTTGACTTAGTTGCCATGACAGCATACATTTTTCATCAGGCACAGTGTAATTACTACAATTTCAATGATGTAAAATCAAGAAAGATGATAACAAACAGCAGAGCGGTGGAGATACTGCCTTTGCGACCAGGTTGCCATGGCAACAGTGATAATAATCCCGGTGATAGATGTTTTCTCTTGCTCTTTCCATTTTGTACGGTTATAACATTCAGCGCCAGTTTTTACCACAGCTTTTTATAGTTTATTAGACTGTCAAAATAGTTTATGAGATGTTGTTGCAAAGGAAATGACTGAGTTCCGCAGCCTAATAAAAATGCCAAAGAATCTGTTTACATACTGCTCCAGCACTTAACAAACATTAAAAAATTGTATGAAAAATGATTTGATATTGTATCTGTATTAATCAATTTGCGAGGCCAAAGCTTTGTCACTGAAGGTCAAATGAATAGTTTCCAAACACCACTTTTGGGGAGCCTTCTTAAAGTTTCTTTTTTGCCTGGACCCTGGCAGCCCCGGTCACCTGGATAGGAATATAAACCACCCCACAGGAAATACTTTGCACGACTACAAGATAAATAGTTATAGAAAATTAAAACCACATTTGCTTCTCAAATAGTTTGGGGGGCAGGGGGAAATATTTAAAGTGTATGGCCAGAAGTATGCTCAATTAGCTTTTTAAAGACAACAGGTTTTGAAGGTCTGACCGAAGATGGGGAATGTTAATGGAACGGGGTCAGCAATAAACATCGTTGAGTGTGAATAGTTTGACAAGAGAGCATATAGTAATAGACAACAGCACCAAACTATACAACGAACATACACACCACGTAATGAATACAATTCGCCAATATAAGATATCTGTGCCAATCATTATACACTGCCTTACATCTTATGCAAGCTGTTCTTTCACTTACAATGGAAACACGTTACAGAGAAAGTACTTCAATACAGATCTACCACGGGCTTTGCCTGTGAGGAAAGGTACCCTAAGATGCATGCATTCACATGAACCGGGAGCCTTTCTAATTTATTGCAGTCATGTCGGGCATTCATGAATAGACGGCAGAAAATTGAGTCAGACATTAAAGCTTTGGCCCTGCTTATATGCAGCAAACAGAAAACCCTGAATAGTTTCAAAGATATGTACAATTGTGAGTTCACAGGAAGTTTTACCAAAATGTGTAAAGGGTATAGAAAGAATTTTCAATGATGAGCCCTCCCTCGACATCCATCCATGTGTTTCCCCCACCAATGTTCTTCATTTTAGTGGAGTACTTTGTATCTCATCACACCAGAGTTTAGGTTGGTCACAATAAGAAATTTAAGGCCATGTGCAACACACACTAATACCTCTTTCCTCACCATTGGAAGACAAAGCGGAAGGGTCTCGAACTGCCAAAGTGTTTTTTACTCCCATTTATTGATCTGCTCTTTAACACTTCCATATGATTTTTCTATTATTTTTAAATGAGTGTCATTGGTAGTGGTCCTATGGATTTCAATACCAGAGTTTTGGGTCACTTCCCTCTCTGTCTCTCTTTCAGCCTCAGTCTCCTCATGTGAACAGGTAATAGAAACACTTTCCTCAGGGCACCTGGGTGGTCAGTCAGTTTACTGTCCGACTTGATTGAAGCTCATGTCGTGGGATCAAGCCCCCTGTTGGGTTCCACACTGAGCATGGAGCCTGCTTAAGACTCTCTCTCTCTCTCTCTCTCTCTCTCTGTGTCCCTCTTCCCCATTCGCTTTCCCTCTCCTTAAAATAAGTAAACAAATTAAAAAGAAAAGCTTTCCTTACACATTATTGGGGTAAATTTGTGCCTGTAAATATTAGTTAGATCTGATAAGGCTGCCCAGCAGGCCAAGCAGAATCCTTGTTCTTTCTCACAGCCTCTCAGGTCACATGCAGGTACCAGGAAATTCACCCTTTTGGTCTGGCTGCTAGGGTGACGGGTGCAAATAGATAAAGAAGGTAGGATTTCATTATTCCTTCTGCCAGGAGCAGCTCCAGAAAGTGGAAGAGAGGAGTGAGTCTCAGATGTCCTATAATGTATTGTTCATAGGAGAAGTGTGTTGCTCTTTCTGGAAAACATTTACTGAATTATGATTTTTAACAACTTAAGTAGTAAGTTAGCATAGTTAAGGAGACTTTCCAAGTGCATATTATCTTGCTCATTAAGTACGACCCCAACGCTACTCCTAACAATACATCAATTGCCATATTTTATGATCAGTGGCATTATATTCCTAGTTCAAACACTATCCAGTCATTAAATGAAGCCGCTGTTGGAATAGCTTCTGTCACTAACAAATGCTTAGCAGTAAGAGCACTATCAGGAATGGTCACTTTTCCAGATAAGCTTATCGTTTGCCTAGAGAAAACTACTTTTCCTCAATTTAGCTTAAGAATCAAATTCTAAGTGCTCGAGTACATCTTCTTTTTCTTACTCTTTGCATAGTTCTTCTGTCCCAAACCCTTCTGAAGGTGACAAATGCCATAGTTTTCCACTACATGACTGCTATAATACTTACTGTATCTATTAATAACAAACACCCAGAGCAAATTCCTTACATAAAGAAGTCAAGGGCCTTAAGATATATACACAGCCTCTCAGAGACATTACAATTATAAAGAAGGAAAATCAAAGGCCTTAAGAGAGAAAGAAAGGTGTAGGATCAGGGGCGTGGTTAAATCCTGAAGAAGAAAATGTTTGCCATTGCTCAAAGTCAAGTTAGCTTTTATTCCTTCCTTACAAGAACGTTGTTTATCTATAATCTTAAGAGAATGTTCTGTCCCAGTAAGTAATACGTGTTTCTTAACCTGAATTGCTTTGATGTATGGTTTTGCCATCATATGTAACTCACACAACTGCCCTGCTGGGATGTTCATTATTTAGTATCTAAAGAGCAATAACTCTAATCCTACAGCATGTGAGTTAGTTGTAAAAAAAAAAATCAATCTTTACGGAGAAGCAAGTATCTAGTTTTAATACCTCAGAGTAGTGTGTACAAAGGGGCAGAGTATCTTATGGTTTTATTTGCAAAATTATTCTCTACTGAGAGTTTAAGGATTACCCGTGACTTTTTGTGACTGATTATATTAAAATGTCTTTAAAATGTATCTAAAATATTTTCAAGTCGGTGCTACTCCATTTTCTTTTTTGCTTAGTAGTTCCCAACTGTGAGGTTTCATATCCACTCCCTTGAGCATCTCATTCTATGGGGGGTGGGGAGTGGTGGGGAGGAGGCACAGACCTCAGCATCTGCCAAAATTACACACCAGTCTGCGGGATGAGACCCAGTAATTCAAGGGCAATACCGTTGCCCCAACTCACACGCACAAGTCTCACACAACAATCTGGAGACTTCAGAAGGCTGTGTGAGTTTGCGAGTGGTCCTTCATATCTAGAAAACTTCCGTAATTTTCAATGTCTACTGCACTGGTCCCGTTCCCAACTGTACCGCTGACTCTGTGGAAGGCGGAAACTCAAGAAAGTTTCAATTGTCACATTTAAGAGAAAATGGAGAAAATAATAATAATAAATAATAGACACCTGGTCCACCTTACAGGCTTTTTATAAGGTTCGAAAGAGGTAAGAGACAGGAAAGGATCAAGAAGTTCAAAATGCTGATGATTGAAATAGGCGAAGGGGATTAAGTGGTGCGAACTTCCAGCCATAAAGTGAGTCACAAGCATGAAAAGTACAGCATGGGGAATTCAGTCAATGATATTGTAATATCACTTTAAGGGTAACATGAAGATATATAGAATTTATACAAATATGAAGTTAGCCGTAATCGTAATCTTATAACTGTCAGCTGACACCTCCTTGTCTAATTATACAGATAACAGTGCCTGCCGCAGAGCTGGTAACGCTTGGTCCTAGTGGGACTATGAAAGCCATGAAACATGGTAATAAAAACACTCAGCAGAAATGCAACTGAAGTGACCTTCAGCTGCGGAGGAATTATTACAGTGTTATTGTAAAGAAATGAATGAAAACGGAAAGAAAATGTTAAGGGAGACGTTGTGCTACAGAATGTGAGGACAGGCAACATTTTGCTGGTAGTCAGAAGCAAAACTGGTAAGAATCGGTGATGGAGTGATTTGTGAAGCATCCAGTATAAGCGAGACTCATTATTTTTCTGTAGAATAGTTAATTCTGTTGCATATGGGGAAGCTCACGTTGAAGGAAACTTATACATCTGATAATGACCTATTTTCTACTTTCCTTCCCTCACTATTTAAGTATCCTCTGAGGAGTCACCATTATTATTTCACAGGGATATCCATGCTTCAGAACACACTTGGATGCTCGACCTTCTTTATCATTTCAAATTTGTACCAATATCGTGGTTTGCCTCCTGTCCTCCAGCTGTGCCCATTCTTTCAGCCTTGAGGAACATCTGCACTTATCCGTACTTATCACACACACACCTGGAAAGGTCCACGTCTAATCCTATCCTTTGGCAAGTCTATAATTATTGCTCTGAGATATCAAGTTGTCTTAAAACCTGTTTGCCGAAGAGATTTAACAATCAAATTACTCTAGATGACAAGATGGAATCATCTCTGATTATTCACCTCTTTGCATTAATGCATTTTACGGTAATTCTCAGTCACAGAGATTCTTCCAAGATTATTGAAGACACCAGCTTTGCTGTAATACAAAGTTTACTTGTATGTACGTCTTTCCATCATTATGCCCTCAATGCAGGTAAAACGTACCTGACCACCTCTTTGCCTGCTGATATCAGCTTATTTCCCACTGTATTTTTCACATTCTCCATGCAGAGAAAAGTTGGACCAATGTTTAACCTTCCCCAGGTAAAATCATCCAGAGCTTATTTGTTATATGTTAGATTTTTCTGCAAAAGTTGAGAATTCTTACCGAGAGATTGCTCTGTAAATGGAGTGTGTTGTTTACCATGGAAGGTCTCTAATAGTACCACTTCCAGAAAACCTTTTCACCTAGAGAAACCTTGGCTCGAATTCTAGACATATCTTTTCCACTGATAACAGAAATTTCAAATGTTACAGAATTACCTCAAAAGTAGTTGCCACTAATTCAGAGGAGAAATGAAAATGGATATCTGGAAATTTTCCTTTCTTCTTTCAATATCCTCTCACTTAGCAGGTACTTAAAAACATGAATCTTGCTATTATTAAAATGTTTTTACAGCATTCTGTACTTTGTAATTCTGGAAGGAAATAGGAAAGATTAAAATTCAAGATCTAACAATGGCTGCTGAAATTACAGATCACTTCTGTCCGTCTGGGATTTTACAATGAGTATTTCCGACTTGTACTTTTAATCTTGTTATATTTCCACCAACTGTTATTCCTTTATGTAGCTTTATCTGGGATCAAATTTGGAGGAGAGGTAGCCTTAAAAGACAAAGTGATTCAAGATGCCAGAGTACATCTTCTGTTTTCGGGATGAATATTTTAAGGAATTTTGGGAGCACCAGATCAAATTACCTCTTCTGAGTTATACAAACAGCTTTGATTTCCAGGCATCCCCATAAAAACCTTATACACTTCAGAGCTCCTGTTTTCCTTGACACCTCATCCTTGGTTGTTATTGGTTCTGTATTGTTTTTCTAGCCAAAAAATGCAAAGGAAATTGCAATGATTCATGCCAGGTGAAAATTCAGTTATAATACTGAGTATTTCTTAGCGTTCTCTGAGCTGTAAGCCAAGGGGACTTGATTAGATCATACTATTAATTTAAAGCCAACCTTATTTTTAAAGGCAATGAAGTTGTTTAGCAATTAAAACAAAGGGGAAAAAAACCAAAGACATAAAATTCAGCTTCAAATGTTTTCTTTGGCTCACGAAGCATATTTGCCATTTTATTGGGTTCATTTCCAAGAACTAGAATGAGACGATCTGAAATTTTGCTAGAAGGGAATGCTAAAAATGAGAAATCACACTGTCCTGGAAAATCCTCATTGTCTTCTGGTGTGCCCAGCTGAAATTTCAAGCTTTCTTCCTCTGAGGTCTGGTAGGTTTCTAATCTCGGCCACATAGAAGTTCCTTCATGTCATGGAAGAATTAATGTGCTTCCCCCAAGAAATCTTACTTTCTAGAATATGATAACAGCTCCTGGTGAAAAACACTGAAGAATCTTAGAGAACCATCTGTGCTTTCAGTTGATTCTTTATGAAAAGATAAAAGTGGAGCAGGAATATCAGATTTAGACACATTATACCATCACCTTGACTTCTTCTGTGAAAAATGTAAGGAATGCCTATCACTTTCACCTCAGAGCAGTTAGCGACAATTATTAAACTCTTTAAAATACAGAGGGGCACCTGGGTGGCTCTGTCAGTTCAGCTGCCGACTTCAGCTCAGGTCATGATCTCGCGGCTTGTGAGTTCGAGCCCGGTGTCAGGCTCTGCGCTGTCAGCTCAGAGCCTGGAGCCTGCTTCAGATTCTGTGTCTCCCCCTCTCTCTGACCTTTCTCTGATCTTTCCCTGTCTCTCTGTCTTTCAAAAATAAATAAATGTTTAAAAAAATTTTAAAAAAAGAGAGAGACTCATAGGTAGTGATGATGTTTTAAGTTTGATAGTTATGATAAATTTTACTGATAAATCACAAATCGCAATGAACTATCCTTGATTCTGTCTCCTCCCTCAATGTAGCACACGGTCATCAGGGAATCAAGTGTGTCAAACAATGTCCTTAATACTTTATGAATTGTCTCCTTCCCTCCATCCGAGTGCCATTGTGCTTCCCTGGTAAACATCTCCTCTAATGTCCCTGTGGCCACGCTTACTCGCTGTTTTTTCCTGCTCCATCCTCAATACCACCATCCGTGCTGATTCTCTAAATGACTAATCTTTGCCATTGTTTAGCATCTTTGGGATGTCCAAGTTTTCCTATTCTAAGTTCCATATTCGGACTTCCAAGTTGGGAAAAACCGAGAAACCGATGGAAAGCTAAGCACCTCAACTAACACACAGGACCAGTTAGATTTAGGAAGATGCAAAAATCAGGTCTTGTCCTAGCTCTTCAGACCAGCTGCCACAGCACCACTAGGGTGCTCATGAGAAATGCAGATTTTAGGGGCTCCTGGGTGGCTCAGTCAGTTGAACATCAGTCTTCAGCTCAGGTCATGATCTCAGTTTGCGAGTTCGAGCCCCACATTGAGCTCTGTGCTGACAGTCTGGAGCCTGGAGCCTGCTTTCGATTTTGTGTCTCCCTGTCTCTTTCTCTCTGCCCACCGCCCCCCCCACCCCCGCTTGAAGTCTGTCTCTCTCTTTTTCAAAAATAAATAAACGTTTTTAAAAATTAGTTAAGAAATGCAGATTTCAGCCCTAGCCCAGGCCCACTGCATTGGAAAGTCTGGGGCAAAGTCCCCAACAGCCTGGAGGAGGTCATCAAGAAGTGATCACAGGTTGACCCCTAAACTGACCCAGGCCTCACCCATTCCCCTGTCCTCGGAATGTGCATTCTGCTTGCTTTCCCAGCTCCCAGAAGCTGCCCCAAGAACACAGCCTTGAGATAGTGATGTGGCTTTCAGACTATCTGGACAGTGTATGTGACTTAGCCCAGCTAAGGCCTCTACATGATGCTTTTTTTTCTTTTTGAGAGAGAGAGTGAGAGAGAGCAAACAGGGGAGGGACAGAAGGAGAGAGAATCTTGAGCCCAACGTAGGGCTCCATCTCATGACCATGACATCCCGACCTGGGCCAAAATCAAGGGTCAGATGCTTAACCGATTGAGCCACCCAGGCGCCCCAAGTGAACTTTGAAGACTTGGCAGGCAGGGCCGGAGATTTGCTCCTCTTGTGGCCACCTAAGACAGGCTTTGGCAGTCAAGGTCCCTTGCTTGTTAAACCTGCCACTTACCAGCATGAACCGGTCTGCCTCTTTCTTCAGTCTCCCCACCTTCCACGTACAGGGGCCACTTTCAGATCACAACTGGGAAGCCCCTGATGTTATGTACCAACAGTTCTAGCAAGCCCTCCAGGTGACGTGATGCCTACTGAAGTGTGACAACGGCCACCCTAGAGAGAGGAAGGAGTCTAAACCTGCAAATTGGAACTAGGGGGTCCAGCTATAGAAAGAGACGTCCTGCCACGTCTGGGAAGGAGCTTTTTTATCCTGGGAGCACTTAAAACTGGTTCCCACCCATGCTGCACATTATAACCACCTGGGAAACTTAAAACTACTGATGCCTGTGCCTTACCGCAGGCCAATTACATTGAAACCTGTGAGCATGGGCCCTGGGAGTGAGGTGCCTTAAATGTCACCCCAGTGATTCTTCTGTGCAGTCAGGACGGAGGACTGCTGGTTTAGGGCTTTCCCGATCTCCCCGCAGTCCCCACCCCTGCTCGGCTGAGTGAGAACCAATGTGCCCCCATCTCCAGGGTAATAACTGTACTGCTGCTTAAAATCGGGACCGGATCGCCTGGCTCAACTGCAAGGTCACTGCACGGCTCAATACTAGGGGCACCTTCGGTATGGTCAATGGAGCAGTCCTAGACAGCACTGCTGAGAGGTGCTGGGGAAACGCTTATACGTGTTTCTAGACTTCATCCTGTCCCACTCTAGGCTGCTTCAGACAGGTGCTCATGCATCACACCCAAGGAGAGAAGCAACAATATGGTCATGCTTTACACTTTAACTCAGGCTGCCAAATATAAAGGAAGACCTTGTTCTGGGTCCCATGACATGACCCTCTTCTTCTTAAAGTTGTGTTTTACGGCTTCAAGTCTGAAGTCGTAAATCACCCCAAACCAATCTATCATAGTTTGAAACTGCTTTTAGCATTAAAACAAACAAAAATGCTGTCTCTGGTATTCTTTTACCAACTCCTCCTAACTCGTGATAAATTCTAATTTATCAGAAAAGGGAGTAAGTATGGGGCGCCTGGGTGGCTTAGTCGGTTAAGCGTCCGACTTTCGCTGAGGTCATGATCTCACGGTTCGTGGGTTCGAGCCCCGCGTCGGGCTCTGTGCTGACTGCCAGCTCAGAGCCTGGAGCCTGCTTCAGTCTGTGACTCCCTCTCTCTCTGGCCCTCCCCTGCTCACGCTGTCTCTCTCTCTCCTAGAAATAAATTAAAAAAAAAAAAAAAAGAAAAGGGAGTAAGTATCAATTTGATAATTGCTCTTTTGTGTTAAACAGCTCTCATGGATACATCATACAGTGTCCTACGGTTTGCCATGAAGTGGCTACTGATCGACACGGTAGAAATGGAGGTTGTATAACATGAGGTGATGGTCTTCCATGCTGGTGGTTCAAGGGTGGTCCCCCGACCAGGCTGGCACCTCTTGAAAATATGCTAGAAAAGCAGAATCTCATACCCAACCCAGTCCTATAGAAGCAGAATTTAAACCTGAATTTGTATTTCAACAAGATCCCTAGGTAATCTCGTAGCATATTAAAGTCTGAGAAGCACAGCACTGCTCTTGGAAATGCTGAAGAAATTGCTTCAGATTCAGATTAGAGAACTAATTTTACTTGGTAGCTATAAAATCCCAAAATATTTGACATGCTAATTAAAACTACAAATAAAGTAGGCTTTTCTTTCTCACTTGACAGAAAATAAGCTTGAAATGGATGTACAGGAAGGAAAACCAGGCTTTCAGGAAGTTAACGCATAACGTTCTTCACCTCAGAAAACATACGTTTTGTTCGTACAGATATATTGTAGGTTGCAAGATGCAAGACGGAGTCACAGAGCAAGACTGGTGACGATGAGAAACTGCAGCTGACCGGTGCAGGAAGATCAGAATTTGACTTCCTTGATTAACCTATTCAATACACATTATGGGACATCTACCATATGCCAGAAATGGGGTTAGATGCTAGGAATACTCGTTTTTGGTTTCTTCACCGTCTCCTTTTTGGAGGGAGGCCAGGGAACAACCACAATGCATCTTGGTAAATGCAGTAATAAAGTCCTGCACTGCTATTATGAGGGCTCAGAAAAGGAAGCCATAAATTGACCTAGGAAGAGTGGGGTCAAGAGTAACTTCTGAGAAAGACTGACAGTGTCCATTCCAATGACTGGAGGTAAGTGTAGCTGAATTCCAGAAGGACAAAGTAACTTCTTTACAGGCTATCTAAAGTCTTTTTTATTTTTTTTTAATGAGCCTTGAGGGTGAAATCAATAGTTACGATTCTAAGTGAGTGATATTTAAGGGAAAGCCTTTGGAAAACAAGCAGTGGTTGATGGTGTGGTTGAAGAAGAGACTGGAAGAGTGGAGATTCAGGGGCACAGATGGAGAAGTAAAACCTTGAAAAGAACAAGAATGTTTCCTTCTGTATCACTGGAGAAGAAGGTGGGTGACTATTAGATTGGCAATGAGGAGGCAATAAACTGAGAAGCTTTGAGTCTGAAAGTCCCTATTTTCTCAATGGAGAAGAATGCAAATTCTTTCAGAAGAGTGAGATGGGTAAAGAGGAGAGCATTGCAAATTAGAAATGCTTTTTTTTTTTTTTTTTTTTTTTTTTTTTTTGAGTCCTGTGTCA